>NW_015090851.1:2807357-3003871 GCF_001431845.1 Calidris pugnax | reverse complement strand
GAGATGTGATTTTTTTTTTAAACTGGTTGGAGCCCTCTGCAGTTGAAGCAGGGTTTTTTTTTTTTTTGTAATACATATATAATACTTCTTTTATAAGTACTGTTTATAATCAGTATTTCTCTAGTAGGTTATTTTAACTTTGCAGTTTCTCATCAGTATTACAGGGAAGCATGGTTGCTGTATCTTTTATATCAAGAAGACGCACTCACAGCATTGGGAGGCAGCAGGATGGCTAGGTTCTTATCTGAAGAAGCTATGAGCAATGGCATATGGTTGATAACTTAATGGAAGTTGGATAAATAAAGGAAAAGAAGCTCTGACATATCAGGGGAAAAAGTAATTAGTGGACTTTTTCTGTATCCTGTTTTCTATTAGTCTGTACTAAACTGCTTTGAAAATCTTAGTGGGCTTTTCCTTTGGTCTTCAAATAGCGGGTTCTCTTATATTGAATACATTTGTTTATCTCAAGGGCTGAACTGTTTGGGTGCTTTTGGTTTCTGTTTTGCATTTTTTTAATCTACATTTGAACACGTAAACTTCTTATTTCTTACTCTTTTTATAGACCTTTACATAATGCTTTAGGAACATTAATGTGATTATACAAATAAAATTTAAAAAGTGAAGCAAATCCCTTTATAAATGATGTAAGATTTCAACACATGGCTCTTGATTTATATGATAAGATATAATCAATTCCCTTGTGTGCCACTATTAGAAAACAAAATGTGAATGAATTTCTTAGTGAAGTTTATAGCAAGTTTCATAACAGTATCCAAGTTTTCCGTGTTTACCTACATTGTTTGCATGCAATAAAGTCTCTCTCTTTAAAGTTGCACTCAATATTTTACACGTTCTTTTTGCATCTAAATGCCCAATTCATCAAAAGAAAAGTAAAATATGTCTCTATTTAGTGGATTGCTAAAAAGGGCATTGCAGTATTTTCATGGCCGAGAGAAGTCTTACAGACAGCGTTTTGAGGGACAAAAACTAGGTGCCCGAAATAAATGCAAAGAAATGGCAAAGGTATTGGTCACGGCAGGCCTGAGATAGGAATTCCTATTGCTCAGGAGAGAATGTTCTGAAGTATTTAATGTTGTTCTGTTGGTAAATGGGTGGATGGAGCGATCCAACCCCACCTCCTTACTTGAAATTTCTGTTGCTGTAAAGCTAAAGAAAATATTGGGAAAGTTTAGAACTGTGCTGTAACTTGTGGGGTTCCCTTACACAGGGAAATTGGATCTCCATAAGAGAAACAAATCGAATACTGGGGGCCAGTTGCATCCTTTTCAGCACTTCCAGGTTTGTATTTTAAAGGCCAGGCAAAACAAAGATGAGTTTTAGTTATGTACTTCAGTCTCTTGAAGAAAAACCCTACATTTGGAGTATTTTAAACCACGGATGAATGTCTCTGTCAGTCGGGGTCAGAGTGAAAGGGGATGAAATACTGTACTGATGGTCCTGGTCTGCTCAGAAAACAGGAAGTTGGTGATTTAAAGCTACTTTGGCTCTTGTTATTTGATCCAGTGGGTGCAGATCAACTCACTGATTCACTTCTCTGCTGGTTCCACATCTGACCTTTTGAAGGAGATGCAATTCCAACTCGGTTCTCGTGTGATCTAATCCTCCCTTCCCGATCACCTTAGTGCACTCTAGCATTGTTCTGCTCAGATTCTGATTCCTACATGTGTTTTGCTCTTGGAACAGAGTTTATGGTCAGTTAAGATACGGTGCTCCTTTTACAGTCGATTCTGGTACTGAGAACGTGTAGGAAAAAAGAGGAGTGGGCTTGAATATGTTCTTCCCATTTACTTTTCTTCTGTCCTCTGATATGTGTATGGGAACTTTAGATACAAGAATAGATACCATGAATATAAGGGGAAAAACTATTTACATTTAAAACACATATAGATGGGGTGATTAAATCATCTGCAAGATACTAGACAGATCAGCAAGAAGCACTGATTTTCAGTAGGTTGAGTAATGCCTTATCTTCCCCTTGACATGACCCAGGCCAAGCAGACCTGTCTGAAAGCCAGACCCAGCTACAATGAAATCAGGTGATTCTTAAAGCTCTGGTGAGCGCAGCCATTGTGGGGAGTTTCCCTCCTCCGAGAGAGTTGGGGGCAGCTCAGGTAATCTGCTTTGGTTGGGGAGGGAAGAAGCTTTAGATGATTCTGCAAATTTTCAGTGTTGTTTTTTAATTAGGATGCTCTTTTCTGAAAGAGCAGCCTGCAAGAGAATTAGTCAAGATCCAAGACTTTTCTTGAAACTTGCATTGGAGACTGTGAGGACCTTTAGCAAATCTGTGAATGGGAGTCATCCTGTTCAAGCCTCCTGCAACACTGGAAAATACTCCTGTATTGATACTTCACTGCAAAGTTTCTCCTACACATAGGAATTAAAGCAAGCTTTTGTCATTTAAAGTGACTTTACAGCTGTATTACAAATGTATTGTGGAGCGACGGGGATGGAAGGTTCCTTAGTTCTTGTCAGTTTATTCACCCTGTCCGTGGTTGCAGAAGATGGAAGATTTACTGCCAGTATTATTGCTTAGGAAATCACAGAAGTCTTTCAGCCCCCCATGGTTTGGGCTGATATTTTTCATATGGCGATTTCAATCTTGTAGTGTTTGTTCATTCCTTTGAAACATATATTTAGAAAAACCTTCTATTTTTTTAAAAGTCTTTACATGTTACTTGTGTCATCAGTGTTGCAACTGTCACAATGATTGAAACTGGAGAGGAAGGGGCAGGTTATAGGGAATGGAAGAAGGAAGGGTTTGGTTCAAGCCACCATCCTGCCAGCCTTTAGGAGTACAACCTTGGAAATGAGCAGAGAGATGGAGGCGAGTGCTAAATTGTTTCTCCCCAATCCATCTAGATAGGTTGTACTGTCTTAGGAGGTTTGGCTAAAGGGATAATGACTGTATATTTGAGTATAAACATTCTTGAAGCTGAAATCCTAGTGAGTGTTTAGAATAGCTTTTTTAAGTCAGTTCTGACATCAGTTAAGATCATATCAAACTATTTTGGTCAGGGCTTTTTAGACAGAGGTTTTCCTCTTACACGGACACACCTCTTGGATCTTCTTTCTCATAATATTCTGTGGATTCTCCAAGAATCCACAGGCATTGATGTGGCATTTGATTTGAAAAATGTTGCAATAATAACTTATTGTGATCTATAAAGGGTGTTTCTTTTGGTTTTGACCAGCAGCCAGAGATCCAGGGAACCCAAACAATATTTGTAGTGGTGAAGCTCATGGCCATTGTTATTTGTATAATTATGATTTCAAGAAGGAGTACAGGACTTTTGTTGTTTTCTAGAAGCTGTGCAGCTGCTAGATTTTTTTTCCCCCCTTTTAAAATCAGCTTTCTGTGTATGTCTGCGACCTTTTTTTTTGCTGACTTATTGGGAGTCTTATATACCAGTTACTGAAGGGTTTAGCTCAGCCAATAGACTTTTCACCTACTTCTCTATTTTGATCTAAGTTTCTGCAATTTGTTCCTCTCTAAGTCTGTCTTCCTTTTTTTTTTTTTTTTTTTTTACATTCTGTTCAAACTCTTTAATAATCTCTTCTCCAAATAAATTGTTCCGTTTTCTCACCCCGTTCCAATAGACGTATATATGGGAACCGACTATCTCCTGAACCTTGCTCTCCTGTCTGTGACTGCCCTTCTATCCAGAGAAAGGTTAGGCTTGATGTCAGGACACTGAGTGCATCAGTGCTCAGCAACCTCTCACTTCAAAGGGTTTGGCTGGCTGGGCTCAGGGCTGTGACATTCATTGTCAGCAATTTTTTACTTGCTGGATGTTAGCTTCAGGGCTGCTGGTGGCTTGTATTCCTCTAACAAAGATTCTGCTTAATCTCTTTCCTTATTGTAACCATCGATTATGATCTGTAGATATTTCATTCTTATTCTCTTTAGTGTTTTTTTCTTTTTTTTTTTTTTTTGTCTTCTCTTAGTATTGCTTAGTTTGGTGATGTTGGGAATTGTTGGGAATAGGAATACAAAGATTTGCTGGAAGGCAAGTACATTCAGGGCGGCAGGCATTGTAGAAAAGGAAAAGGTGAAAAACAGTTCTGTTTCTACTTACTGCATACAAGATGCAGAAAAAAGCTGATATTTTTAGTATTATCCTGCAAGTAAATGATTCGGTGATTAAAATTGATAAGGTTAACTTCTCTAGACTGTTCTGTCTTGTCTGACCTAAACGATGTGCTCTAAGCTGTGGACATACTGAGGATGAAACCCAGATCTGCTGATTTGGAATTCTCTTCATCAGTGCTGGGGTATTTTGGCTTCTTACTTAGAAGATAAATGGGGTGGTCCAGCCTTAGAAGGCAGGCTGCTAAGGGGCAGGTGGTGGTGAGAAATTGATTTGAGAATGGTCCAGCTGAGTAAGACAGGTACAAATGGCTTGAATGGTGAGAATTGCATAATAGCATTTGACATGAACCTTTTTGATATCTGTAGAATTGGTACTAAGAAAAGGGAGAGAGAAGAAGAAATTATGCTGAGAGTTGAGATCCATTCTAGCAATGTTGTGGTGTATGTGTTTACAGTATGATCTATTGTGTATTGATAAAGACGTACTAAAGAAATGAACTCTGAAACGGAGCATTCCTGTGGAGACCTCAGTTCTTGGATCTGAATTTTGAGGTTTCAGCCCTTCAAAAAATATGTTGTTGTATAACTTTCCTGTACTAATGACTCTTGTCCAAGTATGTAATATTTATTTAGAAGATAAATAATTTTAATTGTCAAAAATATCGTTTCAGTATTAAAAGCTTGTTATCTCATGTAGGGACTTCAAGCAGAGTGATTACTTATCCAAATATCTAGCATTAGTGTGAATACAACAGGTAGCAACATAAACACCTTATCAGAAAAAAGATTTGAATTGTGGACTCTTCTAAAAGGTGAGTCATCTTACAAGACAGCAGAGTGTGATACGTGGCTTTGTATTTGTGATGCTCTCATGTGCAAAAATTGCTTCATTATTTTTTTTCTTGCTCTTTCATCAATAGGTGACAAAGAAAGTCAAGTCCATGCAGATGTTCCATACGCCTGTGACTTACGCTATGCAGGGTGACAGAGTAGGTATCTGTGTAACCCAGTTTGATCCCAAGCTGCTAGAAAGAGGCCTGATTTGCACCCCAGAATCACTTCACACCATCCATGCTGCAATAATCTCCCTGAAGAAAATCCAGTATTTTCGAGGAGCTCTTCAGACCAAGGCCAAGTTCCATATCACAGTTGGTCATGAAACAGTTATGGGAAGAGTGATGTTTTTCAGTCCAGCCCCTGCTGACTTCAATGAAGAAATTCAAGAAAATGATTTTGATTTTGAAAAAGATTACCTTTATCAAGAGGAATATTTGTCCAAGGACTCAAATTCTTCAGAGGAGAACAAAGAAAATGACCAGGCAGGAGAAGTCCAGCTCCCAAGACAACAGTGGGCTTTGCTAGAATTTGAAAAACCAGTCACTTGTCCCAAACTGTGCCTTGTGATTGGCTCCAAACTGGATACAGATATTCACACAAATACCTGCAGGTTGGCGTTCCATGGGGTGCTGCTCCAGGGCATGGAAGACAAGAACTACATGGAGACTTTCCTTCCAAAGCTGAAAGTGTACAAACTGAAGCATAAAGAAGGACAAGTGGAAAGGGTAAGCTGTCTTTTTAATTCTGTACATGGGAAGGGGAAATATTTTTTTCTGTGTACCTACATTTATTGGTGAGCTATGGAATGTTTACTGTTATGTCCCAGAGTCTTTATACACGTTTTTCTTGTGTTTGTATACCTAGTGTATCACATCTTGTCTGCTTGCAAACAGTCAGAAAATCACTGCTTGAAAGTGACTAGTTTATTTGGCTCAATGTGGTGTTGAGTAATTTGATGCTGGTTTTTCCTTGATCCTGTTGATGTCTTGCCACTCTGTTCTTCCTGCAAACTTGCTTTGTTTGTTTACCCTCCAAAGTGGCTCAGCTGTTCTCTTCCCAGTTGACAAAACTTCTACCCTTCTATTGACATATTTTACATAGTTATTCTGCACTACGCTGAAAATGTAAAGACAGTGTTAAACAAATAAAAAGTAGCATTAGATTAAATAACATAAAGAACGCTATTAATTCTTTTATGCATTTTCATATTTTATTAAGTATTTGTTAATAATTATTTTAGTAAGCAAAAAGAATCTCCTACAAGTTGCCTTACAGAGCTATAGATGCTGAAGGTGGGATCAAGCTCATGATGTGGAGGACTTGGAGGCTTGATTATTGCATGTTGTTTCTGTGTTGCAGAGGTGTTAATCTGCCACAGTGTATGGAACTGACCTGCTTCATTGTGGCAGAAAATAGAAGTGCTTTCTGGAGGAATTAGCATCTAGAGTAAAACTTAACTAGGAATTTTTACTCTCTCTTCAGTACAAATAGATACACTTTCTGTAGTGGCCTGGTATTATTATGCTCCTCTCATAAGTCCAATTTTGGTGGTGGTTACCTTCCAGTAATTGGTGGAGAACCATTTGTTTATACATCCCATAGTGGAATTTTTCACGATGAATGGCTTGGGTGGAGATGTGTAATATATAAATAATCAAGTTGCCTACCCCTAAATGAGCAGAGTTGATATAAACTTTAGTGAATGTATACTTGATGTATTAGAAGAGCTATTAATTAAGAACTATTAATTTTTATTTTCCTAATCCAAAACCTGATTGTTTGAACAAAATGTTTAGCGTTCTTACTTCTTTTCAAAATTCCATAAAGCTATGTTGAGTAAAGTATAATATCTCTACTTTACTATAGGAGACTACACGCTTAACATACCTTACTATTCTTGCAATTTATAGTGCAGACTTCTTGAATACTTTCTTTTTTGTTTGTTTGCTTTACTAATTGAATAGTAAAAAATAAACCAAGATCCCTGTCAGGGAATGATTTTGAATTAGTGAGGTTCTTTTCTAAACGCTTCAATACATTAATTGATGAAACAAGCAATTTGTATTTCCCCCTTTCCTCTGAAGTTTCGATGTTGCTGTTTTAGCTTTAAAAAAAAAAAGTATGTGTTTTGTTTAACTGAAATGAACCTTTATTGTTGCCCCCAATGCACAGCACTAGTCTGTGGGAGTTGAAAACCTGGAGACTTCCAACTGTGTGTGAGTTGTCTGACTGGGTTAACAGAGTTTGCTGTTAGCCTCGGTTGTGCATTGTTAATTGTTTTTATTTAGTGTTATTTTTAAGTCCTTTGCTAGTTTACGTATTTGCTATTCATTTTATTGAGTAAATAATGGAATAACCTTAATCAAATTACACATTTTATGTTCTGGTCTAGAAGCTAACCAATGAATGAGGGCTATTTAATATTTGACCAACAGAGTAATATATTAGGCTGACATATAAGTGAACTGCTTTGATACTTTCCCATGCCTTTTAAAACATATAGCTGGGGGGTTTATTATTTTATCCTGTCTTTATCTGTCACAGTGTGCCCTATATATGAGCCTTGATCACTGCCTGTGTGAATACTAGTTGGAACAGTTGCCATTGAATAGTCTGTCTCCAGGTTAGGATTGTTCTTGGATTCTGCCTCCTGGGGTACTGTAGATACCCAGAGTGGGTGTTTTCCTTGATTCGTGCCAAAAGGACAGTGGAGCACATGTCGTAAGAAAAGCTCACGATGTAAAGTCACAGGGACATGCAGGGACTTGGGAGAGTTGGTGGGTGGTTATAAAGGACCTGCTGGGGAGGTGCTTGCAGCATCAGCCAAGGTAGCTACGATCAAGTCTGTGCTTTTGCAGAGCAGAGAGCAGTGGGAACAACTGGGTGGTACGGTGACTTATTTTAGTACACAAAGTGGCTGGCTAATAGAAAATCTGAATCAGCTGGTCCCACCCTGCTGCTGATGGATGGCTGGAGATTAGGATCGCTGAATTTAGGGTGTCTATTCTTGGCACCGATACAGGAAAATGTCTTTCTCTGTTGAGTAAGGAAGCTCCCCCCTCCTCACCTTCCCTGGGGAGGCATAAAAAAAAAAATAAATTAAAAAATGCATGTTACCTTCATGAGAAGTGAACTTTTCCTCCAGGGAATATTGCTGGGGAAAATTAGCTTCATAGCTTCCTGAAAGGCTGGGAGAGAGGGAGGCAGGGGCACGTACCGTCCGCCCTCCCGAGTTCAGCTGGGGCTGGAAACACGCTCTCGGAACCGGACTGTAGTGGAATTCAATAGTACCTGTCTGTAAAAGGCTGCAGATAATCTGATGTGGGCTCTCCCAAGCCCCCTGCCTGCTGCTAGAATTAAAATATATTCCCTGCAGTTTAACTACCAGTTTACCCAGGAGAAATCAGGCATTTATGGTTTGGCTTTTTGTTCCTATTCTGATTAATTTCCGAGCACTAATGGAATAGTAAGAATTGTAAATTCATTAAGTTTCAGCATCACGGTACTTTTCTTTTGTACCCCTTGTGCGTGGCACCCCCTGGATTTTAAGGTTTATTTTTTTAATAAAAGAGCAACATTTATTCTCAAAGATTTTTTGGCTCTCTAAAATCAAGTGTGACATTTTTGCTGTTTCACATAGAAATCAAATCTATGAACAGGGTAGGCACTATTTTTGAAGAAGGTAAAAAAACCCTGTACTTTAATCAGTAATCAGTCTTGAATTAGTACATTTTAGTGAAAAGTCACGCCAAAGCTTCCTGGATTTTCTCACCTGCCCAAGTGATGGTAAATATTCTACAAAAATTCAAATACCCTTACACTTTTTGTACTGCTCACTGTTTCCTTTTGGTATCTTACTTCTTTAATGCTAAGATTGAGTAAAGCACTGGGAGCAAAAGAATCAAAGCCTTACTACAGTTATTCTGTTATAATTTGCCTGTCTGCAGCCTATCCTTGAGCCTCCCTTTTCACATCCTTCCTTATTTATTCTGATTTATTTTTATTTTTTTGGTATGTATTACTGTATTATCTGACATATTTGGCTTTAAAACATTTATCATCTGCCTTTTTGGTTACGTTAGTGTTGTCTGAGATCCTGCAGAGTGCAGGAAACATGTTTCTAGCTGGGATGGGGCATTTTGGGGTCTGCACCTCTGCTGGGATTGCATCTTGGTTGCAAAAAAGTTGCATGATTCAAACCGAAGTTAGAATTTTAGCTGATGTTTTTGAATTGTTGTAGAAGCATGTGTATGCTCCTGTTTTGCTTTAGACTAGATTTGGTTTGGGGTTACAGTAAGTCTTTAGGGGTTCATTTCAAGGAGGATTAAAATCTGCCATTCCCTCAGAACTAAGAGGGCACTGGCAAAGGTTTGTATTTGCTTAACTGGGTGATTTAAAAATGTGAAATACTACTACAGTTTTCTCTGGAAAGAGAGACTTGAGACGGGAGAAGTTCAGTGGAAGGATCTGTCAAGCATCTTTCTGGCGTGGTTGTGTGGGGCCAGAGACTGTTGCCCTCTAGACACTTTATTTTTGCAAAACCTTGGCTGCCTGACAAATGTACTTTCAATAGGAAAAAGAGCCGGGCTGGCAACAAGTGGCTTGTACTGATAAAAAGGTAAAAGCAGGGCTGAGAGGGCTATTGTGAACACCAGTGTCACTTTAAGGAGCGTGATGTGGGAATCTTGGTGGAAAAAAAATAGGGAAAATGAGATGCTGTGAAGAAAGTTTATCCCTCTGAATCGGCATACGGTGGTGGCTGTGAGTGTGGGCTTGCTACACTGCAGCAGGTCAGCAGCCCCTGGAGTGAAATTCTGGAGACAAAAAGCAACTGTGGTGTTCTTGGTCTTGTGCTTCTGTAGATAGTCTGCTCGCCGTTCTGCGTGCAGAGAGAGAGAACTGTACTAATCCTAACACCATCTCTGAAATACCTTCCTCTCTGAATTTTACTTCTACGCAGCATTGCAGATTAATTCTAGTCTGACTCATGAGGCGGTTGGTTACTTAGTTCCTGGGATAAATCCTTTATATTTGTCATGTTATTTGTTCTTTGGCTTCCATGGACATGCAGGTTGAGTGCAACGAGCTTTGACTGAAAGGTGAACCGTAGAAGTGCATCATGCTTTCCTGCGTGACTCAGATATTCTGCCTGTTTTGAAAGTGTTTGCACAAGCAGGATTTATCTTAGGATGGTTGCCACAGGGTCCTATTGTCGAGGATGCTCGTAAATCAGTAGCTCTGTGGCAGAAACAAAAGGAGAAGGAAAACTTTCTGCCTTGCTGGCATAGTGCAAGCTGCACCTTCTGCACTTCCAAGCTTGTGTAGTGAAAAATAAACGTGTATCTCAGCTGTGATTGTTTCCCATTTTAAGCATAACAGAACATTTTCTGATGAGAACAGGCTTGTCCTTCGTAAAGATACTTTCTCTGTGTTTCTCTGATATTAAGAAGAATTAATTCTCCCTGTGTGTTTCAAGGTTCTTAATGTATTTTTCTCATTATTTGCCTTGCTCTTAGGCTTTACTTATTTGATGGTAATCACACTGCGCTTGTTTCTTCAGCGGTTTCATGTCACAGCTGTGGGATGTTGTAGTTTTATTTATAGCTTCTCTGTTCCCAAGTTTTTTAGGTTGCTGGATAGCGAGTTTTCTTATGGAACTTGTTTTTATGGGGACCGAGGTCATCATGTAGCTTAGCATGCTTAGATTCTGGAGGATGGAAGAATCACTTATTGCTTAATAACAATGTGTTACTAATTGTTTGAATATTGGTGTGATCTAAGTGTCCCTAAGGAGAAAAGTATTGTTGCAGGAGCAAGATGTGAAAGCAGGGTAAGTTATCAAGATTTCTATCAGAGCATCTCTTCTCTGCTTGAATGGGAGAGAAAAAGCTTATCTTTCAGCATCTTTTAAAAGAAAGCATTGGTTGTTTTTTTTCCCCTCTTCTTACAGTAGGATAACAAGAGCTGTGTCAGAGCAACTGCATTACCTGAGTGGTCAAATGGAAGGTCACCATCGCTTAACAGATTTTTATTTTTTTTTTTGGCTTTTCAGAAGAAGGATGGGGTACTGTGGAGATGAGTACTACTAAGCAACTGCAGGAAGTTTGAGAAAACAGTATTTAAATTTGTTGATGACCAGCAATGACCCAGACTATCCTTTAGGGAGCTGGAAAAGCAGCAGTTGTGAAAATGGCATATTTTTTTTTAGCAGTTATCAGCCTTATTTTGTCTCTTAATTCCTTATGACTCTTTATGAGTGAAAACACCAACATTTAATTTACAGAGTATGTGTTAAGTTCATAGTAGCTCAGCCACACAGTTAACCAAACTGCTAAAGTAGGGTACAGTGGAGGAAAAAGGAACTTGCCCATGAGCAAATAGGAACATCCAATGTGCTTCACTTACGGGATGATACTTTCTGGGGAGGTTACCTTTGCTTGGGGAGGTGGTAAGTTAGGGAAGCATGGGAGTTACAGTATTCCTGTCTGGAAAGAATCCTGAGTTAGTGGATCATGTGTGAGCAGCACTGGTACTTTTTCACTGAATCCTTTCTAGATATCAGTCATACCCAAATTTATTTCACACAGTTTTGCCTGTGCACTGTATTTAAAATATGTGCTACAGAAATACTGTTCCTTAAATTTTCTGTTGCGTGGTTGCAGTGCTGCTAGGAATGAAGAGACGTGAATTTTATCTGCTCAGATTGTTAGATTCTTCCATCTGACTTATTTTTTTCTAGCTAAAGGCTGTTTCAGTGGCTTACTGGGACTAATGCTTCATCTGCTGTTTTCTCATAGTGGCACTGTGGTTCCAGCAGGATAGCAAGTAAAACCCTGCATCAGCCAGGGAATGGCACAGACCAATGCGGGCACAAAGGGAGTAAGAAGCCAAAGTGTACAGTGTCAATGGACTGAGTGCTGCCTGAAGGCACAGGCAGTGACCTGGGCTCTCTGCAGAACCTTCTGTGACTGGGAGAAGTGGGTGGATGTCACTCCAGCTACTGTAAACATGCAGATGCCACAATTAATATTTTTCCTGCTTTGAAGTCTGAACATGAGTTTGTTTGGTTCTGCTTGGCTGCTGATGGTATGCTAAATACAGCAATAATACAGAGATGAAGGCAATCAGGTGAATAAAAGTGCACAGCACATTTGCTAGTTAAAATGAACTGTAAAATAGGAATATAAAAGATGCGTTTATTTATTGGCTTTTGTTTAGTTTTTGAGTAAAAGGGTTTGAGATGCTTAGTGAGGAAGGGGAAGAGAGAACTTGATGCTCGTTAAACAGAAATACCATTTCTGTTAAACAGTACTGTGAAGAGAGTAGCGATGTTTACTGACTGACACAACGTATGGATTAACAGAGTAGAGTAAATTTGTCATGAAAGTGTACCAGCTAAGTCACAGAATCTGCTTGCTTGCTCATATGATAAGACTGGTATTTTGTTCGCTCACCAAGAAAAGAATGCCTTGCTTCACATGACTGGGTAGTAGAATTTTGCAAGGTTTGAGTAACACCTATGGTTATTATTTATATTATTAAATTTAAAATACAGACGTGCTTTTGGGTCTTACAAGTGTATGGACAGCTGGTCTTGATTTTTCTGAGGTTGTGTAAGAGTCACCTGTGGGGGAATCGGTTTGTCAGCAAGGCAACCAACACACTATTTTATTTATTGGATACAAAAATAAATTAAGAATGTTACTTAGGTTGCAAAATCAAGCACTTGAAAGTTAGGAAATACCAGATTTACAGTTGCCTATGCAACATTAATTCTGTTCCCTTGTGCCTCTACCCTGTGCACTTAATAAGGCAGGGTTTCTCTGAAATTTTTTTGGATGTGGTCATCTAAAGAATATATCACAGGGCATATCAAAGAGGGACAGAATAAGGTTGTATGGACATCTGGCATTTCTTAACTTCTCAAAGTGCCCAATTCTGCAACTTAAATAACTTAGGTTTTATATAAATGTAATTTCCTAGGCATTTTTAAAGTGAAAAGGTAAAACAAAACTAAACCTACATAGAATTGAACTGTAACCATCCCTCTACTGTACACCTTCACTGGGATTTGTGTTACAAATGCTCAGCACAGGCTTGTATTGTTTGATGCCACAAACCTTGTTCACCAAATGGCAGAGGGAAGTTGTTCTCCGAGAGAGATGATGGACAGTTGGGCTTTGGGCAGATCCACACACTGGAGTTAGAGAACATTAGGGGAGGGGACAGATTGGAATGTCTGTGTTTCCTTAAGGCAGGGTTTCTCTGAAATTTTTTTGGATGTGGTCATCTAAAGAATATATCACAGGGCATATCAAAGAGGGACAGAATAAGGTTGTATGGACATCTGGCATTTCTTAACTTCTCAAAGTGCCCAATTCTGCAACTTAAATAACTTAGGTTTTATATAAATGTAATTTCCTAGGCATTTTTAAAGTGAAAAGGTAAAACAAAACTAAACCTACATAGAATTGAACTGTAACCATCCCTCTACTGTACACCTTCACTGGGATTTGCGTTACAAATGCTCAGCACAGGCTTGTATTGCTTGATGCCACAAACCTTGTTCACCACATGGCAGGGGGAAATTGTTCTCCGAGAGAGATGATGGACAGTTGGGCTTTGGGCAGATCCACACACTGGAGTTAGAGAACATTAGGGGAGGGGACAGATTGGGATGTTTGTGTGTCCATGTGGTGCCTTCAGAAGGAGATGTACATCTGTTACAAACCTTGTTCACCACATGGCAGGGGGAAATTGTTCTCCGAGAGAGATGATGGACAGTTGGGCTTTGGGCAGATCCACACACTGGAGTTAGAGAACATTAGGGGAGGGGACAGATTGGGATGTTTGTGTGTCCATGTGGTGCCTTCAGAAGGAGATGTACATCTGTTGAGTCAGCTCTCTCCTCTCCTCTCCCTTGGCTTCAGTTGCTTCAGGCAGCTCTTCACAGGCTTGTCCTCGTTACCTGCTTAATTTCCAGTGAGGATTTTATAAGCCTCTCTTCTTTGTTCCTCTCTGCCCTCCCCAAGGTATTTGTGGGCAGTTTCCTTTAGAAATAAATCAACTTACTGTCACTATACTTGAGCTACTGCTATGTGCCGGATCTATGCACTATTCCAAGTGATGCTTGACAGACTTACTGATGGTTCCTCTTGGATGTTTAAGATCTCAGAACCTGAGATTTCAACTATTTTAAAGTATTTTAACTGTGGCAGAAAGTGCCTGAGTGTTCTCAAGTCATGGAGATACCACCAGAGTCCTGCTTGGAACTGCAGCCTGGGAGGCAGTGTCTCCAGCTTGGCAATCTTCTGAGTTCTTCTCACAAGGCCAAGTCAAGACTTCTGCATCTACAGGTTTTCTGCTCTACAGAACAGCCTCTTTCTTGGTTTGTGCTTGGATATTAAGGATTACAGGGTTTTTAATCTTTAGAGCATTTCATGCCAGGGCTGTCTGGTCTGGAGATGGAGGGTCCTGAGCAGCATCATATGTACTAACAGCCTGTAGCCTCCTCTCTTCCGTCTCTGTTGATGTTGCTCTTCTTACATAAAGGGAACACAGCATAGATTGGTGTAAAGATTAATGAAATCATGACATAGAACAGTTTCTTCTCACTTGGTAAAATGAATGTGTTCTGAACTAGGCTGTATCAGGAATTTGGTGCCTGTGGGTTTTGGGATTCAGCCCTTCCAAACTTCACATAGAGGTGAAGAAAAAGTGCACTATAAAGGTGTATAGTGAAGTTAGTGCCCTGTTTGTACCCTGTGTGTGCCTGGAGAACACCAACTGGTACATACAGAGGTTTTCAATCTAAACCAGTCTGGTTATGCAGTTCTTATTGTCCCAAGTCAATACTAGAATTTCCTTTTCCACTCCTGTACTGGTTTTAACCAGGTTATGCTCAGCAAAGGGAATGGTGTTTATGGCTGCATGTTAGAAATTCTCAAATGCAACCGTGCCTTTACTGAGAAAGGAAGAGAAGGGCAGAGAAAGGAAGATGTTTCTTGGATACAAGAAACGTAGGCTGGAGAGAGATGGGACAAACATCTGAAAACCAAAGTTAGTGGATATACGAAAATATCTCTGTGATGGCTTCTTGCTCTATTAAAACAGCAATAATGAGAGGTGAGGTACTGAAGATGAACTTTTCCTCTCTGTTCCTTCTTCCTGGATGGATGTTCAAAGGCAGAAGTTTAGTTTGTTTACTTGGAGGATGGTGAGGAAAAAAAGTCTTCAGAGCCCAGCACACCACTGAAAGCTTCTAGTGTTGAGGGAACTGCAGAAAGAAAAGCCTTTAATGCTTTTCTGCTGATGTAAGGAAATGGTGTGGCTGACCAAATCATTTGTTCTTTGTACCAAGCTGATCACCTAGTTCTTAGTAACAAACTATAAGCTAAAACAGTCTTTGGAGAATCAAAAAAGCTGCAAATACAATTGTCGGTGAAATCCTTTCTCCTTCCTCCTTTCTTGCTGCCTCATTTACCATCATTTTCTCAATGCATGAAGCCATGTTTCAAAAAAGGAGAAACAGGAATTTGCAGCCTCCAAAATATTCCCATTTCTGACACAGAAATGGAAAGTGCTCAAAACTGTTTTCTAGAAGTAAATGAGCTGTCACTGATCATGATGAAGGTGTCTCGAGTGTACTTTTTCTCAAGTACAAAAAAGTAATAAAAATACTTTGTATTTTCAGTGTTAGTCATAGGTTCTTTTTGTTTCCCCTCCTGTTTGCTGCTTTGGTTTCAATGGACGATTTACCAGTTTGCTGAGAATAATCCTCAGAACTGTTTTTATCCTTTTTTTAAAAAAAATTGTTTTATTTCTGTTTAAAAGCATATAGTTTTAGATTAAATTAGAAAAAGTTATTCTTTCTCTCTGTGTCTTTTTCTAGTATTTAGCATTCAGTGCTTTTACTTTCTCTGTCTCAAACCTTTTCTTATTTCCCGTCTCATTCTGGCACCACTTCGTTTCCTCGTGTGTGTTTCTGTTCTCATCCCCCCCTCCTTTTTTTTCCTGCAGATATGTTAAGACATGGAGTTATTTGCTTTCAAAACATGTGTGATGGATTGTTTGAGAGGGTGTTCAGATGACAGTAATTTCTAAGTTATCATAAAATGAGGGTGGTTTAACAGGCTGGGCAGTACAGCTTGCTATCCCTGCTCAAAGGGAAATAGCAGCGTTATTTTTCCTTGGAATTATACTATGGTTTGCACTGAACCACCAACACATGTAACATTAACTGTGGTTTTGCAAACAATATACGGTAGCGTAAGCACTGCTTAGATGAGTGTGAGGTGGTTAATTTTGTCTGTGAACTGCTTGGTGTTAGCAGAAGTGTTATGTGCAGTGTTATATGCAGATACTTCACCTATGGTTATAAAGTGCTGTTTACTTTTTTCCTGCAAACACAAAAGCCAAGTGGGAAGGGATATTTCATAAACTCAGTGCTATTGTGTCCTCTGGTCTAAGCCATAAAACAAGAGTAACAGAGACGTTCCCTTTGAACTTGAAATCCCTTTCTAAGCTGCTGATCTAACCTAAGTGAGAGGGGGAGACGACACCAGCCAGAAAATTTTTCTCTTCTGGGTATTTCTCCCCCCCTCGCCTCTTTTCTTTTTTTAAAGTCCTTAAGTGAGTTTGATGCTGCACCTCTGCCCATAAATTTAAAAAAATATTATCGTAATGTAGGTCAGTGAACTGAAACGCCACTGTACACCGTGGGGGATTAAAGTCAGAGAGGCAGCCCTCTCCCACTCCTACTAGGTCATATGACAATATAAACAAGAAATGCAAGGAGCCTTCAGCTTTTTCTTGCCCTAATCCTTTGTTTATGCAGCACTTAAACTGACTTTTGGGGTCGTCTCTGTCTGGCATTAAAGCCCTAAAGCTTTTTGAAGTTTCCCTGAAGTTAATAAAATTAGTCTGCCCTCATTGCTAGGCCCCTTGCTGCTGCTCCAGAGCAGACTGCGTATCCCTTACTGTCTTTGCGGCGTTTGGCTTTTTAAGTTAATAATATTTTATAAAAAAAAAAAAGTGTTTGAGAGAAAAGCAGAAAGATCTCCCAAAAGGCTGTTCAGCTAATAGGCAGTGATTGCCATTGTAGATGTTCTGAGAACTCAAAGGGGATTAACTTAAAATCCAGCGATTGGAGGTAAATTGCTGGTAAAGTAATTGGAAGTGTTGAGTTTCATTTGGAGAGAACAACATGCGTTTCTCTGCCTTTTGACAAAGCAAGACTAAACCAAAATTTTTTCTTTTATTTTTCTAATATGGTCTTAAAGTTGAGAAAATGAGGTTTCCTTCGTAGCAATTACATCTCCTTCACCTGTTTATTTTACTGTTTTACTGATCAGTTACCTTAGTTCTTGTTACATCGGGCATTCTCTTATTTAGTCTTCGTCAGGGATAAATTGATGACAGGCTAACTGGGGGGGACAGACAACACAGGATGGGATGTATAGTATTTAGTGTATAAGACTGAGACTTTGGGTCATAAAGGTTTCATTCCAAACAGCCACTCAGGCAAGTCACTAATCACGCTCTCAGTGCCCCTAAAGCAGTTGTTCTCCATCTGTGGAGATGCCTCAGTAATAATGGTGATACGGACAGAACACATCGATCAGCTAAAGGAGGGATTTTTTTAACAAGTTTACCACTGGAAGGAAAGGAACGGTGCAGCTGGAGCCCTCGGATACTTCCCTGAACCGTGTGTACAAGACTAAGACCATAAAAAGCACATTTACTTATAAAAGATTTGAAAATCGAAAGTTATTAAATTACTATGGCATACCTAATGGTGATAAATTTTATTGCTGTTACAATAATCAGTTGTAGGTTATCATCACCATTTTACTCAAAGGTACACGATGCCTATAGCACTTGTTCACAGATATCATTGAGTTTTTTCTGACAGCCTTGCTCGGGAGGCTCTAAACTGAACCGTGCTAGCTTAGTATGATTGCTTACCCTGTAATTCCCTCTTTAATTAAGTTAAATATAACTTTGAAGTGCTCTGGGAAAAATAAAAGATGTTTATGTTGTCTTTATAGCTGGCTTCCTGTGCCATTTTGGGAGGATAACTTTAAAAATAATAGATATATAGAATATCCTTACTGGAGTGTAAGAGACTCGGACACAGGGGTAAGAAGCACATAGCCAGTGGTGGAGGAGAGGAATGTTCAGTTGTGAAATTCTCATTTTAGGAATAAAAGATTTATAGGAACAGATAATATTTATATTTCACCAGCTAATGCAATTGGAAAAATGAAGGAAGTTTTGAGAATATAAGTGCTGTTTCAGGTTGGAATTAAAAGCGTCTTTTTCTGTGAGTCTTCTATTTCAGACCTGAAGAAAGGCAAGTGTGTGCCTGAAAGCTTATCTTCTCCCTCTACCACCACCTATTATCAGTAGCTCTAGTAAAAGCCATTATTCAGTTTTAAATTTAAGGCAGAGGTTGCCAAGCAGTGATACTGCCTGTAATGGTTCACAAGCTATTTTCAAGCAGTGCTTTTTGAAGGGGTGGTTGAGGACAAACACACCAGAAAAAACCCAGAAACGTGACCTTTTGGGAAAAGATGAGGAGTGGATGTTCAGGCAGGAAATATTGTTGGGACATCTGAATGCTTCTGCCTGCAGCCTCGACTCTGTACCCAGCTGGGAGTGGAGCTGCCTGTGCTGTTGTCATCTCATAGAATGGTTTGGGTTGGAAGGGACCTTGAAGATTGTTGTGTTCCAACCCCCCTGCCATGGGCAGGGACACCTCCCACTAGACCAGGTTACCCAAATCCCCATCCAGCCTGGCCTTGAACACCTTCAGGGATGGGGCAGCCACAACTTCCATGTGAGAGAAGGAAGAAGGTCTGTAGACATTTCTCATCCGGTATATGCACGTGGTGCGGGACAGGGTGAGGTCCTGCCAGTGCTCTCTAATATTGCACAGCCCTTTCAAGGCTGTTTATAGCTGAGCAAGGAAACCCCACTTAAAATAAAACAAAAAAGAAATTTCTGATGCTAAGTTTACTGCTGGGCTGAGATTGATATTAAAATAGGGGCATACATACGTAACAAAACACTAAACAATAATGCTAGGGATGTGATTCTGTATATGCACTGTTGTTTATGGAGGAGGCTTCAGGGAAGGGGAGAGTACCTTAATAAACCAGCAATACTTTGAGCCTTCATTTAAACCAAATAAAGGGCAGTGTTCAAAATTGGTTATTATTCTATACCGTTCTAAGTCATTTTGGTCTTTGAAACCCTTAGATTTGTCTAAAAATAGCTTCTAAGATATGAAGAAAAGCTTCAACTTTTGCCACCCAAAAAAAAAAACAAACCCAAACCCAAAAAAACTTGAAAAGACTTAAGTAATAGCCCCTTATTTCTTCAGATAAGTAAATAAATGTTCTTGCCGCGGCTACGAGGTAGGCTAACTCCAGGCGTTAGGTATACAAGGATATTCACACCTACAGGATTAGGCTCACTTGACTGCACCTTATACTTTGTAATGCCTAAGGGAGGGTTGTTTATCTCGCTTTACCCACCAACCTTGCTGCCTCTTGTTCCTGATAGCTTAATTAAGAATTCAACTTGGAATGGTTCTTCCCACTGGGTTACAAACCTTGAAATTAAAATTGGATACAATGGTCATAAGGCTTTTAGTTTAACAAATCAATGTGTATGTAAAGGTGAATATTTAAAAGGCTCTATTTAGAAACTCTGAGTAATTCTGTCATTTCTTTGGAAGTGTAGCTGTTGGAGTGCAGGTCTGGAGCTCGGAGACGGAGAATGTTTATGTAGGTGATAATGTACTTAGCTGTAGGATAAGTAATGGAATAAACTTTTTGTGAGCGTAGGTACTTAAGTGACTTTCATGGAAATGTTTCAAAGCAGAAAAAAGATTTGAATTAACTGATCTTTACAGCATATTTTGGTGCAGGTTTTATTCTTCCTATATTATAAGAAAGGGGGTAAAAGCAGAAATATATTAATTCACAAAGTCTTCTATGGTTTTAGATACAAATTGCCTTAAACTGAGCGGTTTCAATGACTCATCTAGAGTTTTGTTCATTTGGGGGTAAATGGTTTTCTAAGGGCTGGATGGTAGAAGTCACCAAACTTAGTTACTCTCATGGGTGTAATTTTTTTTGTCACTTCAGATTGTATATTCATGAAGCCCTATTTCTTTTGCAGGTGATGGATGATTACAGTGTGATTGGTCGTTCGTTGTTTAAAAAGGAAACAAACATCCAGATTTTCGTGGGTCTAAAAGTCAAACTATCTACAGGAGAAGATGGAATAATAGATGGTGGTTTCGGACAAAGTGGCAAATTTAAAATCCGAATTCCAGGTGGGTGCTTATCAGCTAACAAATACTAATCTATGTCAAGCATGGAACATCTTTCCATATTGCAAGTCTGAATGTTACCTGTACTCTGCTGAAGTTTTCAAATCAGCTCATACCCAGTTGGACCACTGATTTGGTGGGTTGTACCTCTTCTAATTAAGTAATGGCGGCCGTGGCTTATAGTGTGAGACTGAATGGCCCAAAGCCAAATCTTCCTGTTTCAACAAACTCAGGTCTTAAAACGACTTCTTGTTCAGTGTCAGTAACATAGAAATCATGCTTTGCCTGGAAAGGTTTGTGGAAATTTTACCTCTCAAAATAGGTATCGTTTGCACCAGAGCTCTTCTGAACAAATAAAGGAAAGCGAACCTGCCATCATTTTTACCTGTAGCTACTGATTAAATATAGTATAGTGGATGCAAGTTCCTTAAATTGGCTCTGTTCTGCATGTTATTACCTAACTTGCCTTCAAGCAAAACCTGCTTGATAAATGAGGTTTTGGAGATCTTGAGAGGCTTTTTTTATTGCTTGTGTCTCCTGTTTTTATGAAATTATATATTACTGTATTTTCATCCTTGGTGAATTACAGCAAGGATTTATGCCTCCTTAGGTTAGAGCATGGGGAATGATGGGTGCTAGAGCTTATAAGTGTCATTACTGGCTTTTTTTTGTCCTCCTTTTAAGTTAGAAAAGTTGTTCTGAGCCTTTTCAAAAAGCAATAATAGGTCCTGCATTTAACTCAGATTGTGGGATAAGATTTCAATGATACTGGAACTACTTTGTATTTCTGTAGTGTCTTCAGCCCATTTGTCACTAGTTAATCCTCCGCCCTCTTTAGGGAGATGAGCAAGATTATTTCTGTTGTACAAGTGGAAAAAAGAAATCTAATGTTCTGTGACAGCAAACAATCACACAGAGATTGATCTATAGAGAAAATTGAAGTTTCCTGATTTCTTGCAGAAGATAGACTATTTTCGATTTAATTTAAGGCTTGATGCAACTGCACTAATTTTGACCCTCAGCAAATTTCTTTTCTTCTTCCTATCAGAAGATAAGAATATCTGACTAGACAAAAAACCTCCTGTGTTCTATGCCAGCTGTTATTCCAGCTTTGTCATTAAATGCTAGACTTTGCAAATAGATCTGAGAACCTAATTAGCAAGCACAGTGCATATTTAAAGAAAGAAGTTGCACCAGATATATGTACGTTTTGCATTTTCTAGTCTAGAAAAGCTTTTAAGCATTCACTGAGGTGGGTACCTTTAGGTAAGTGGTGAAATGATGTGCAAATAACCTTAATGCTGAAGAGGATTCAAGCTGCAAATCAAGGTGATACCTCACTTAAAAATGTAGTGGGTTTAGTAGCTTCTCTCTCCTTGAGGAAAAAATGTGATGAAAGAGAAGAGCAACAGGAGGATGGCATTAAGTTGCCATTTCCAGATTTTGCATGTAGGAAATGGTTCTTCATGTGACGGGGAGAAGCCTAATAAGGAGCCATTATCACCATTGTGGATGTGAGCAGGAACTATAACTGCAAACTAGCACTCATGTTAAGAAAATTGTATACAGATTTAGAAAATTGCTTTTTGCCCTGTGTATTGAGTTAGTGGGAAGAAATGATACCTTTCACCAAGGTGTTTGTTATCTAATCTTGGTTATACTCTTCAGATGTTTAACAGCAGACCATGAAACAGAGGACCCTTTATAGTTTGTTCTTTCAATCAGAAGAACATGTAGTGGAATACTAGAATTTAATACCTCTCTAAGGTAGGCAGAATAATACAACTTGGTTTGCTTTGCTTTAGTCTGGGTCAAACTTGGGTACTCTTAATGTCTGGAAAAAAGAGACAATAAGCCAAATTAGCTCAAGCTAAGAGTATCAAACGACGTGTGGGTAGCAGGGGAAAGAACCACAGAATTTGGAAGAGCCTAAAAACCTGTGTCTTTAAGAGTCACAGAGATTTGTGTGTAGGGGGAGGGATATTACTGTGATGCTGTTTAAGTCAACTGCAGTTCACATTCCTTTGTTAGGTCAGTGTTGCTTTTTTAATGTGTCTGCATCCTGTTTGCGGGTTTTCAGAGTTTTTTTTTTATTAAATTTAACTGATCAGACTCTCCTCTCCCTTCCCGCCCATTCTTCAGCCTTGTCTCTCCTCATACAGTCTCTCTTAACAGATTTATTTTGTGATGAGCTCTTTTTAATTTTTCTGAAGTTATTTCCTTGCGATTCCTTCTCAAATGTATCGGGGAGCGGGAGGGAAGGGAAGAAAACATGCAAGTAGAAAAAGTCAGTCAGTCCTCTCTTATTTAGAACCAGTCTTAACCTCTGGAACTGAATAGCTGGTTTGGGTGGTTAACCTGGTGATAGCTGAGGGCTGGTTTTAGAAACAGACCTCTACATAGCAATGAAAATCAGGTAGATGTTTCAGAGACTTGTGTTGTGTCCTGACTACTTAAGGTAAGAGCAGACCAGCGCATGTTGGAGGGTGGTGGCCACAGCCTCCAGCACGGTGCCCACTCACGTGAGCAGGCGCTGGGCTCCCCAAGCGTTGTTCCACAGTCACTTGGAAATGGCTCGTGTTTGCCTGTAGATCACAGCCTGGGAACGTTGTCTTACGTCGTCTGTGGGCTGAAACTTGGCAGACCTCGCGACTGGGAATGGCAGAACACGGATCTGTTTCTTATTCTGGCAGGGCTTGTGTGCAGCAATAAGTCAGATGTTTCTCTCTGCTCTTCTGCTCTGTGAAATGGGGATAATTACTATCTGTTCTGGAAAAAAAAAAAAAAAATTGCAATCTCTGATTTATATTTATTCCAGACTTGGAGCATTAATATTTCTTGAAAAGCTTAATTATCTTTCTTTAGAGTACAAAAAACACATCTAGAGTACAGCATGCAATTGGAAGTTCCTCAGTCGCTGAAAGATGTCAGCAATTTGGAAGAAATTCAGGGAAGAGCAGTAAGAATGCTGGAGAGGCTGAAGGGATTGATTTATGAGGGAAAGAAGATGAAAAGAAATGCATGAAACTTGGCTAAATGATGTCTAAGTGGGAGATATGATTATCTGCGAGTATTTGAAGAGCATAATGGAGAAGAATCCCTTAGGGTGGTCCAAGGAGGTAGAAGTAAAGCTAATAACATGAAATAAAGCAAAGTGTAACTTGACTATTGAGAGATGTTATTTAGCAGAGATTTCTTGCGTTGCCAGATCATCTATGTGGAGGAAGAAGATGTAGTTCCATTTTGAGAATAGTCGTGCAGTTTGCCTGGGTGTTTGCTTAGTGCCTGTGTCAGAGTGAAACAGGCAGCAGGGTGGTGGAAAGTAAAAGGACAATGTATTTTTCATCTCATTTCTGTGTTAGTGGTCAGGCACGCTTTTATTGCTTGAATGACAAGGTATAACCTACTTTTTAGACTGTTTGCAGCAGCATCTAGTTAAAAAAAAAAACCAACAAACCAGCATTTGCTGGCAGACCTGCTATTCTCTAGGGCTGGATTGTGGAGCTGTGTGTGTTTTAGCTGAGGAAAAAGTTTCAAGGCACGTTAATAGACAGGGCGACGCTTACTTTCCAGACTGGATGTATGATCAAATGCATAAAAAGGAGGACATATTTTCTAAACTCATAAGAGAGTTTTGCTTAGTTTAACAAGTTGCTTAAAAAACAAACAGGCTTTGAAAGGCAATTTAAACGACAGTGCTTTGTAAGTTATGCTTGTGTGTGTGTGTGAGCTACTGATGAAGTGCATCTTGCTGAGGTACGTGATGTGGCAGCTGTTTTAGTTGTAAATGGGGACGCTGCATTATATGGTTAAGGTAAATGACTGAAATGTATTGTTCACCTTTGAAATCAAGAACAAGTTTGGGGAGGCAGGAACTGTATATTTAAGTGTCTTATTCTAAAAAAGACAAAAGCTAACAATGATAGTCTTTGGAAAATGCTTATTTCAACATACATTGCACCTAGGAATGTCATGCCAGTTGATAAGAAATTCAGAGGAAAGTTCAGTGAATTGTTTGAATAAGTTAGTACTAATTGTGGATTTTGTTTAACTGTCTCTCACCCAAGAATTGACCCTGTAAAACTCTGCTTAGTTTGCAAAATCATGATCTGTTGATGTGTCTCATGACATCTTGTAAAAGATTGGCTCTAGATATGCCCATTTCATTGGTTTTGGCATGTTGCATTTGTCTTCTGCTTAATTATTCTGAAATGTAGTGACTTTTAAAATCTAATTGGAGCATATGTGATATTTCATGCATAGTTCACTTTCCTTTCTGTCTCTCTTTACAGTCTAGTTGCAAGTAAAGTGTTTGTCCTCTCTGAGGCGCTATGGTGTGTTTGACTGGAATTCTCCTCTTCTCTTTTTGACTCGATATAGCAAAAATTGCTATACGTGAAAGGAGTTAAAAGCTACCTTATTTCTTAATGTGAAAGAAGCCGTGCATATCTAACAGTCATAGCAGCTGAACACACTTCTGAATTGAGCAAATTTAAATGTAATAAAGGGCACACTTTTCATAAGAGGAGATACAAATAAGAGTATTAGAATACAAGCTTTTTTACTTTGCTGTTCTTTTTACCTGTACAGGATAATGGTAGTTTTAAGTTTCTTAAAACAGGTGAAGGCAAACTTGTTTGTGAACTTGTCTTTTGTTGCCAGTAACTTTTTGCCTTGCATTTATAAGCGTTACTGCATATGAGAGAGCAAGTCTGTTTTCACTCTTTCTGCTGCTTGTCATGGTAGAGGGGTTGAATACACCATACAAGTCTGCTCTGAAGTAATAGCAGGGGTGTCCTCCCCAGCTCAGGGGACACAGTGCCTCTGGGATCCTGCAGTGATGGTAGGAGATGACTGAAAGTGGTAAGAATTAACCGATGTGCCTCATTCTTGAGAATCTCTCATATTATTATTTGAGTAATTAAGGGTAGAAATGCTGAATATGTTCCCCCTTTAGTGTATTGTGGAGATAGTGTATCTTTGGCTTGGTGTTTTTTTATTTTGCCACATACTGTCTTCATTGGGTGAGATCCCACAGTGGCTTGCAAAGTGGTTAATGACGTAGTGGGAAAGCTTTGGTGTAAGAGCCGTGGGTGAACTGCACTACGCTGCAGAATTTCAATTCCAGTTTAAAATTGTGGGTTTAAAAGTGGGATTCAAATCAGTTATTTTTTAGCACTCCAGCAAGAAAGTTGAATAGAGGTTAGGTAGTGTAGAGGAATTAGAGTTAAGCAAAAATGGAAAGATGCAACAGTAAAATAATTTGTGTATCACATTGTTTTCTATAACTTCCCCCTTCAGAAATATCTTGTGTTGTTTTTGATACTTCTTTTTATTATTATTCAATGAGTGTTTCACTTTCTCCAGGTAGCTCTCAACACACTAATGTAGCTGGCATTTGTGGAATATTAGTTACAGGGGGTTTTGAGCAACTGTAGGAGACAAGCTTGAAATAGTTGGCTGTAGATAGATGTCATATTCCCAACTTTGTAATTTGGAGGCCAG
The DNA here is from genome assembly GCF_001431845.1 of Calidris pugnax. Taxonomy (NCBI): domain Eukaryota; kingdom Metazoa; phylum Chordata; class Aves; order Charadriiformes; family Scolopacidae; genus Calidris; species Calidris pugnax. Next base: position 2,978,075 of record NW_015090851.1, on the reverse strand, counting down.
TCCTTACTGACATCAGCAGGAATGGGGCAGTCTAAGCCTTTTCATTGCACTGAGAATAATTAAACATCCTGTCACTAAGTAGCATACTTTTTTGTGGGAGATCTTGACATTTGGAATTCTTTGCTTGTGTTGCATTAAAATAGGATAATCTTCTTCTCTTAGGCCAAATGAAATTTAGGCATATTTAATGTCCACGTTTGCCCAGCCTGGCTTCTCTTTTAATAAAAGAAAATAAAAAATTGTTGGCTGCAGAGGTCTGGTGGGTTGCCATCCCTGTCAGTATCAGGTGAGGCTGAGCAGGATTTCAGTCGAGAGGAAAAACAAAAGCCCAAGGGCAAAGAAATCTGTGTAGCTGTGTTTTATTTAAAAGCTGGAGATTAGCTCTGCTTGTTCTTTTGCCGTCTCTCTTCCCCTACCCTCTAAAACAAACAAAACCTAAAATCCTTAAGGGGTACTTCAAGCATAAATCTCCTTCTCTCCTTTTTGTGAAAGTTGGCTGGTGTAGTATGGACAGAGGCTGGGAGAGGACTGTTGCCAGGGAGGCATCACTTCCCTCTATGATCCCCTCTTGAGCGGATTAAACTGTGGCGATGTGAAAGTCCTGGTGACCACATAGGAACTAGGAGCTTGTACTGCAGTTACACAAAAAGGTTGGCCTGAAGGAATCAAGCCTACCTTTTAAGTGGTGACATCCTGTAAGCCCATATTGACCTTTGGAGCCAAATATCCAGATTTATTGACCTTAGAGTGTTCTTTTTGTAGAATCAAAGTCAAGATTTGTGCATGTTCCTTCTGAATGAAAACAGAAGTCAAGGAAGTGTTAACTCATTAACTGACTGGCTGCCTCCTTCGTTTTAGTATCAGTGGATCCCGGTCTTGACTGTAATTGCAGAATTGCAGGAGTGAGTCTCTGAACTTAGGGCTTTGAAAGGGTGATGTGTTGATTGTAAGACTGGTTTCAGAGGGAGCTGGTCATTGCCTCTAGAGTAGATGGTGGGCCCATGGTAGATTAAAACTTTTCTTTGGATTTCAAGTTGCCATTGGAGTGTCTGTTCAGCAGGTTGCTCTTCTGGGATCAGGCAGAAGCAGATGATGAATTATCAGACATCAGGTGACGTAGTGTTTGAGTGCTTCTGGGAAAGGAAAAGGTCCAGCTCCTGTTTAAGTCCTTGTTTTGCGTACAGTTTAAGCTACACAGTGGTCTTCTTGGTAATTGAAAAGAATGAAATGGAGCTCCCCCGCCCCCCCAAGCCCTTTCTATGTCTATGCAGGTGGAGCTGTAGGAAAGTGTCATCAATGGAATGGAAGGACCACTGGTGATCCTACACCGCATGTTGCAATTTGTGTTTCTTCCCTACTCATCGCATACAGCAATGACCATTGCGCTCCCCTTAAAACTAGGGCTATGGGTGGTCGTCAGGAAGAGCCATGTTGCTTTCTGCCCAGTTGTTCAATGGTGGCACACAGCAATGTGTGCTGAACCCTTCTTCCTACCCTGGATAGCAAAGTGCCGTATACTTGCAGTAGTGTGAGCTTAGCCTTAAAGCAAACCCAGCTTTAACTCTGGGCTTTGGCTTTTGTGTTTGTACTTAGGCGATTATTTCTAATTACTTGTACTCCGTAAAGCATGTTTTTGTGAGCTTTTTGTTTGTATTTTGAAAGCAGTAAGGATGTAGGCGCTTCCTCAATCTAAAGAAAATTACTTTGAAAAGGTGAGAGTATTAGGGTGAGAAATTTAAGCATTTAAAACTTTAGAATATAAAAAAAGAATATCTTAATTAGCTCTCCATTGTGCAGATACATTCTGATACCAGGTCCAATTATGTGATTGCATTCCCCATGCTGACACACAGGGAAAACATTGCTGGCTTTGGGTGATACTTCTTAATTGACCTGTTGTCCTGCACTATTTTGTTCTCCTCAGTGAGTAATCAACTCCTTTATTTTTTGCACTTCATTGAAGTCCTGTTGTAAATAAGAAATTAATTATTTGTGCAGCTTAAGGAAAAAAAAATCCTATTAAAAAAAGAAAAGTAATTCCAGCAGATGGGATCTGTTTGACCAAAGCATGAGTATCTTCTACAGAACCTCTACAACTCAGGGGAGGGAGGATCGCCCTATAATCTCCCTCGAAGATCACTTACATTTTCTTCTCTTAATATAAGCTTCCAATCTCTATCGAGCCCCTCTTTAATTTGACTAGATTCTGCTAATGCATTTCCCTCACTCCCATCTGCTTTTGTTCTTTATTCCAGTCTGCTACCTCTGCTGCTGTCCCCCCTGATCCCTTCGTCTTTCTTGGTCTCTGAAATCTTATGTCAGTAACAGCTTATTTTGCCTCTGATATTTCTGCCAGCATTTCCAGGCTGCTGTAGAGCTGTGCAGGGTAAGAGGGGATTTGTTTCTGACCTGTGGATCCTCTGGTGGTGGTCTATTGTGAGCTCTAGAGAGGAAAGGCTGAAGGAACCATCCAGTCCATCTCTGGGCTTGAGATTGCCCTCTGCAGATGGAGGCTGTAGGGAATTTAGCTGCCAAAATAGGCTTTCCAAGCGCCTGCTAATTAACAGCTTCGCTTTTTTGCTTCCGAGAATAGCAATTTCTCTACAAGTATCCTAAACTTAAGTCTCAGATCCCTCTTGCAAAATAGAAAGATGCTGGAGTTAGAGTTTATCTTAATTTGAGGATAAAATGTGGATCTGATAGTGTGGGGAGAGCTTGGGAGATGATTGTGGGTTTTTACAAGTATTTTTAAACTGAGCAGTTTTTATTTCAGTTGGCAGTGACATTGGTAGTCAGCTGTCCAAAGTACTCACAATGGTAAGCCCCCAAAGAATGATTTTTCTTTTATTAAAAAAAAAAAAAGAAATTCTGTAAAGATTGTTTCTTTTCTTAGATAAACTCGGGTCGTGTATATAAGATTCTCCTAAGCCACAAAAGCTAGATACATAAATTAAATAAGCTGAGATTTGCACTCAGTTGCATGTTTTTAAGATCTGGGATTTCAAAAGAAGTGCACTTATCTTGAGATTTGTGGTAAAACTGAGCGCTGGTAGCGCTGCTGTGTATTATAACCTTACTGCTGTGTAGGGTCTCTTGTGGTCATAAGTCTTTCCAGTTAATCCAGGCTTTGTTATTTTGGGGGAATGTAGTTATTGTGGAAAGTTGCATTCCCTGGGAGAAAAGAAGCATCCTACATGTTTAGAGCTGCTACTTTGCTGAATTTTGATTAATTACAACAGCAACTGTGAGCTACTTGGACCCCATTGCACAGTCTCCATGACTGGCAGGACGTGTCTGTAGTGGATGTAGCTGAGCAGGCTGCTGGGTTCTGAGCTCGTATTTGCCATCACATCACCACTAACTTCTCCAGTGACCTTTTCCAAATTATCTAATATCTTTTGGCTTCATACTGCTGTTCTGTAAACTGCCCCTATTGGGCTGTCACGAGCCTTGCCTAATGTGCTTAGGAAATCCTTTGTTAAATGGAGTTCTTTTACTGTAGGTTAGCTTTTTGAAGGGAAAATTGGGGGTGACTACAGACCAAATATCCTGTTCCTTAGAGACCAAATTCTGTGTTTGAATTTGACTGCACTGGATTTATGATGCTGAAATTGCAAACAATTTGGATTAGAACATGGCATGGGACAACACAATCACTCTTACTTTCGTGAAATACAGCAGAGGTTTTGTGTACTGCACATCCTACAGACAGGAGCAGGATGCATGTGCTACCTTCTGTTTGGTTTGTTTTGTTGTCCTTTTTAGGTGTTTCATTTTGCAAATTCAATACACTCTTGCTGTAATTTCAAGTGTGAAAACATTTCTTTTTTTTTTTTTCTTGAGAAAGAATATAGCTAGCAGTGTTTTTTATTATGTGTCTATACAGTTTGGCTGAACAACCTTAGAGAACAAAAAAAAAAGAAGAAAATCTCGTAATAGCTTATATCTCATAGAGCAAATGAGAATATCCATTTTTTGTTTAATTCTCACCTAGCTCAATGTAAGAACCCTTATACTTTCCTCTACAGGTTTGGGATGCTTCAGTGTGTCCATTGAAAAAAATACTGAAGGCACCAAGTACAGTCTCTCCCGAAAAGTAACAAAATATATAAGTCTAATAAATGTAAAATTAGCTTTTCCATCAGTTTTTGGTGAAGTTTCACTGCTGCTCAGTTAAGTGTTGTACTTCTGGGAGGGAATGGCCCTTTTTCTTGCTAAGGACTTAGCTGATGTAGGTACAGCTAAATGTGAGGGATTCAGAGAATCCCTCTGGATTCAGTTACGGGACCGAACTGCCAGAACATGACACTTTTAACAATCATCTTAAAAGTACTGTGTTCTGGCAGTTCGGTCCCGTAACTGAACCAGAGGGATCCTCTGAATCCCTCACATTCCCAGGTCTATAGTTGGTTTATACAATAGCAAAGAAGCAATTATTTCTTTTATCTTTATTTCTGATTTCTTGTGTGCCAAGTGGGATCCTGCTGTCCTTGGATGTTACAGTCCTCAGTCGTGGCTTTGCAGTATTTGGGTGGAAAATGCTTATGTTCCAAGCCTCTCCGTGATTTAACTTTGAACTTATTAAACGTCTCCACAAGGGTAGCTCGTGCATTCACATTGCCCTCTTGCAATGAAATTTCTCTCCCTTTCTGTAAACTGTTTGTGCTTATTTACTTGATTTTGATCGTTCATCCCTTGGGCCTTTCACCTTCCCTTTCCACCAGTGTTTGTTCTGATGTCTTTTTGAAGTCTGAGTAAAAACATACACCATGGGGGCTTCCTGGAGGCATGGAGCTTTGTGGTTTGCAAATTGTAGGCTATTTGAAGTATTGACTCGCAACAGTGGCCAGCGCTTAGTGGATGTGAGAACTGTTGTGTGACAGGGACATTAACCTTGAGAGGCTGATCCGTGTTTTGAGTTCGGGGACAAAAAAATAGTTGTTCTTAATAGTGTGCATTGATTTCAAGGAAGTCTGTGTAAAGCGGCCTTTGGTTTGTGTTTTCACAAAGGGATTTCAGTGTTTAATAAAGAATAGGAAATAACTGGAGCTTCAATAGACCTGTTTTGATGGGGGGGGGCTGCTGTAACGTGATTTTGTATAATATTATACATAAGCAACAAAAGCATTTCCTGTCCATAACTACAGTGTTATTGCATTTTTAAGAGCTGCAGAAAATACTTTAAAAGTGCTTAATACCGGGAATAGAAGTTATAGGTAGAGAAAAACATCATCTTGCTTAGAAAAGTCATCTAATGTCTGAGGTTGTAACTTCGGTCACAAGAATTCCATTTTGTGTACTTTTGTGCTCTGGGTTTTATCATAATAGTGTTTTTAAACCTCTTAGCCCTTGGTTCTCCCTACCCTTTTCCCCTTCATCCTCCCCAACTATTCCACATTAGGAAATCAAGACAATTTGGTAATTCAGAGAACCTGTTCTTCCCTCTTACAACTGCTGAGCTACCCCCTTCCATTTTTTGCCCCTGATGTCTTACCCTAATCTCTCTCTGCTCTCCCCTCCACACTCAATTCCCTCTCTGTTTGACCATTTACCTTTTCTTACTCCTACAGCCCCTTCCTCTGCCAGCCATCTGTGCCCACACAACCCTGAGCAGACTCAGCTACTTTTTTCTTTTTTTTTATAAAGTAAATATATTAACAACTATAGAACCCTGAACCAAGAAAATGGACCTGTGCCATCCCTTCAATTGCTCTGGTTTTTCATCCTAAACGGTCTCTTTGTGTATAAATGAAGAATATTGTTTGTATGGTGTAGTCCTTTGCTGTGCACCTGAGGATTTTTAATTCAGTACATGGTTTTTCTGCCAGGTACATATTTACTTCTTAAAGCATTTGTTTACCTTCTCAGTTTTCTGTCTGTAAAAGAAGAATAATATTCCCTCTTTCTAATTTGACCAGTTAATGTATGGATGTGTTAGACAAGGGACTGTTTGCCTGCATGTTCCTGAAGTATCAGCTCATCAGGATTGGGATTATAATATGAATACAGCACGAAGAATATGTATTTGTTTTATGATTGCAATGAATTATCTTTTCAAGCGAGCACAATGGTAACAGGGGCTGTGCCAAGCAGCATGTGCCAGGTAACAGTACAGGCACCAGAGAAAGAAGACATTTTCAAGGACTGAAAATGTGCTAAAGAATGCAAGTTCCTGCTGACAGGAGCAGGCTGTACATCATGAACTGAGGATTTTCTTTTCATGGCTCATTACAATCGACTGTTCTCACAAGTACCTCCTCAGAAGATGTACGAAGATTATAGTCCCTCTGGAGTTCATGTGGAAATTGATGCCTGGTTCCCCAGTCCCTGACTTTTTTTTTTTTCCCTTAGTTTTTCCTCATATTTGCCTTGTTATGCTCTAAGTAGTTTGAGGACATAGCATAATTGGTTTTAGTTGTGGTTTTTGTTTTTCTGTCTTGAAACCATGCACACTCAGAGCAAGATTAACTTATTCAGTAAATTATCAGCATTTTTATTTTTCTAAGTGAAACTTAAGCTTGGGTTTAATGACCTAGGCTCTGTCTTCAGTTGTTCTTCCTTTTAAAAGAACTTGAGTATTTTAAGAACCCTTTTCCATAGACTAAGCTATATGAAGGCCAAATAGAAATGAAAGTTTTTGGAGAAAATCCTAAAATATATGTTTTTTAATATTTGCCAATATATTCCTATGAAAAATCAAATTAATTTTTCACACCTGTGAAAATAGAATAACTTCACTATTTCTGTCTAGTTGATCATCGTGCATTTCACTAGTGTTTACTCTTAAATATATGATTAGGTTTCAGAGTAATTGTACGCTGCAGCAAAAGCAGGAGTGATTCTCATTTAGAGCTTGTTTCTTACAAGCACAGGAAAAAAATCAATTTTATTTAGCATTTGGAAAAAATTATAGGTAGATTAACAACAGATTTTAAACGTCTTTAAGCACAAGATCGTACAGCAAAAATACGGGTACTTGTAAGGAAACTGCTGTAGAATTTTGCAAATGAGTTTGGTTGAATAACGTTACTTTCTCTAAAGGATGGCTTTGTAATATACACAAATGGTTGCTTTTAGGATGACTAAGGAGAGAAATCCTGTAAATAAGGGGAAAGGGTCTGTGTTATTCAGAATCTGAGTTTCCTGGTTTTGCTTGTTGACGGTCAGGAATCTCCTCTTAAAGACCTGTTGATTCCCTCTGTACTTAAAGCTTTTACTCTTATATTAGATGTGGTTTTGATTTCGGGATGCATACATATGGATTACGCACATAATAAGTGGAAGCATGTTATGGATTCCCTGCTCCTTTCATTGAACCAGGTAGTTAGAATTGGTTTGGGATGGAAATGGAGGAAAGGACCAGCTGTAAGCAAATTGATGGAGGGTATTTCAGTCCACCCCTGCCGATTATTTCTAATTGAAGCTGTCTGAGCCAGTCTTAATACAATTTAGTTATCGCCAGCCAGAAGGATTTTATTTATGGAACGGGGCCTGTTGGAACTTCCTTCGACCCCGGAGAAGCTGTGAACGGGAGAGAGCTGATCAAGCAGGCATGCCTGGCCAGCGTATGCATTTCTTTAATAAGGCAGGGATTGATGTCTTTTGCAGTTCAGGGGTTAGGTAAACAGCCGTCCCTCGGTTCAAGGCTCTCCATGTTCAGTTGTTTGTTTATACGGATCTCAGAAGGTTAGGTTAGCCTTCCTGACATCCCAGGGGAGCTTTCCTGACCATGGTATAACCTCATCTGCTCCAAAGTTGCTCAGGAGGTGTCGCATCCCTTCTTTAGGAAAGGTACCGGCTGAGTGGGGCGTCCTCAGCTCGTATCTCCTCTCTAGGAAAGGTGGGTGGAATCAGACTGGTTCAGTAACTCATAAATAATTTGCACGTGTAGTATATGTAACAAATTACTGTGCTTGCATTCTCAGATCTGACATTTACACACAAACATGACTAGTACTCTTAACTTAGGCTCTTACTGAATTGCAGTTTTGAAAATTCACTGACATACATGACTGATTTCACCAGAACTTTGAGGTTAAGTCTTACTAATTTGTGCTTCTATTGAATGTCAGTGGTAGTCCATTAAACTGAATAGGATTAACCTTGAATAAATAAGTAGCCATGTTAATGATTTGTATTTAAAAAATAACGATGGCTACATGTAGAACAATACTGTAAGTTAGAATGTGTCTCGTGAGGTTCATGTCCATGGCTGCCATATCCCAGCCTTCCTCCTCCACAGAGGCTCACGGTGGTCGCATGGGAAGTGAGAAAGGAACAGTGCGATTTCATCTGGGTCTTGTTGAAATGTAGTTCTGATGAGTGCAGTTGTTCTGGAATTTGAGGATGACTTTGCTCAGGGTTAGAAGTGTGCTTTATCACGCGTGTGACTGGCTGCTTTTAAAATGTGACATGTTATGAAGTTGGCTTAAATCCCAGAATTTGTTGAATTAGTTTTCGCTGATTTGATGTCTGGTGATTCATACTTCATTTTTCTGTAGCCCCTCTGGTCTGTAGTCACACGGACCCAAACAGACACTAATGAAGTAGCTGCACACCTACATCACAGTGTGTGGAATATCCTTGCATAAAGACTGGGGAAACTGAGGTACAAAAGTGGGCTGTGAATTGCTGCTGGACGCTTCTGAGATGAAGATCTCTACTGACCCTTCCTGTCTTGTCACCCCCAGCATCATGATGCTTGACCTGCGGTGTCATAGTTGTCTTGGGATAGGTGTTTACCAGTCCTAGAGCTTCTCAGGAAACTTGAACTTTGTCTGGTGGTCTCAGATAGGACGGTGCTGTTGAAGTATCCTGTCCTGTAAAAATCCATATGGGTGGCATCCCAGCTGGAAGGTGAGGTGTTCAGAGTGGGAGGGGGAGGCCGCTTCCATGCTGGCTGAGACAAAATATGAACATCTTGTCGCTTTTAAATAATGTGTGGGGTCTGACTTAAATGTTGGGTTTCGTATTTAATCAGTATTAATATGATAACAGGAATGTGACAACTGAAGCGAACACAAAGAGATTATCTTCTTAGCCAAATGCATCCATTAGCTAGGAAATATAGGTTTCTATTAAATGAAGCAGACAGATGGGCTATTGGAGGTGACTGAGAACAGGAGGGGGAGGGGGCTGAGAGGTGAAAGTTGAGGTTTAGAAAATCTCTATAAAAATAAAAACAAACCATCCGTCTTGATGGTTGGCGTTTTACCCTCCCGTTGCACTTTAGGGATGGTGCTCCGATTCCTATCGAGAACATTATGCTGAAACTTAATCTAACAGAGCACTTACTCCTGCCAAACCCTGGCTCAGCAACTGCTCGGCTCCCCCAGAAAGAAGTAGCCAACGAGGCTTCAAATACAGGAGAGTGTTTTGCCATCTTCAGGAAAATTGCTGTTTTGAGATCCTGGGGGAAGGCAGTTTAGATCTTGTCCCTCTAGTCTTTTTTTTCCCTTTGGTGGAGAAGTGTGTTGGGGAAACAAAGTCACATCAGAGTGTTTCAGAGCAGTCATAAAGTATTCATCTTGTGTCTGTACTGTTGCAACAAAGTTTATAACTAGTGTTTGAAACCAAGATTATAATAGTGTAAATAATTATAGATAATGCAGATAAGAAGAAAATAACATGATTAAAAGAATTTTACGAGATGGACAATTCACTAGGATGGATGGTGTAACACAATACGTTAAAATAAAAAAATCTGTAACAAAGCAAACATGACGCTGGTGACAGGAAACATCTGTCTTGTCAACCATCCCTGGGCTGGCCACAGCCTCATGTCCCCACCACCGGCCCGGGGAGTCCCGTGCACCCCATTGCTCGAGTGGGTGTCAGAGCCTCCACCTCAGGAGTGGGTGGCTCTATTCTGCCCACCAGGCTGAGGTATTCTGGGGGGAATTTTGCATTGGCTTTAAGTCTAGGTACTTTGGAAAAAAAGCTGCCACGTAGGATGGTGCTGCCTGGGAAGAGCGGAATGACTGTGAACAAATTGAAATTCATTTTTTCTGAAAGTTGTTCCTAATAATTGGACCTGATGATTGTGGAAACAATTTTCCATGTGAGCAGGGAGAGTCTGGTTGGCTGCAAACAGGTTTTTTTGCTGGTCTCTGGCTCTTATTTTCCATCCAATTTTGATTTTGCTGCCTGTGATTATTTCTCCCCTGGATTTTGAGGAAGGTGCCAAGCTTCCTTTGGCCGAGCTTTGTCTGGAGTTTTAGATTTGGTGGTGGTGGGGAGATAGGAAAGGAAAAAATGTGTGGCAGGAGGTAGGAGCACCATCCCTCTTCTGTCTGTCGTTTCCAGGCTTCACACAGTTTCAAAAATGAGTTTTACATTCTTTTACTTAAATTCACTGTCTGCATTACTTCAGCTTGATTTTCCTCTTAAGCTTTAAGTGTTAACAAAAACAGGATGCTTGGAAGTCCAAAGTGGACTTTTCTTGTCCCTTTGCGCTTGGCCCACTGTCCAGCTCTGTAAGCCAGTGCCAAATTAAGTGACCAGTTCATTTGAGGAACACAAACTGTATGTTCTTGTGACTTCTGGGTCCAAGATGCTTTTAGAAATGCGAACTTCAAAACCAGATTGGTTTTGTATTTCCACACGGTGTCCCTTATTTATATATGCTGATTGTTTTCCTCCCCCCGGAACCCCCTTCCTCAGGAGGTGATAACTAACAGGGAGTAGGGAAAGATCTCAGAGAAAGCTGGGGGAGGCAGGTGATGACTTTCAGAGATGCTGGTCTCCTGCAGTAGTCCTGGTCCCCGTGACAGTGGGAGGGATGGGGAGGCGTGAGTGCTCTGCTGGCTTGGCCAGGGGATGCAGGAGGTGCGGAGCCATTTTTCAGGCTGCCCTGTCATTCCTGCTTGGGAACCTGACACACGGGCCCACTTTCTTGCATGTGTTGTTTTTGAGGAGGGAGGGAGGTGACTGAGCGGCCAGCCCCTTGACAGGGCAGTTTTAAAACATTCATAAAACTTTTATTGGGCTGCCACCCTTCCAGATAAATATTTTCTGAGTTTATGGGCTTATTTTAAGGATTGAAGCTTAATAGCAGCTTTGTAGCCCTCTCCATCCCCAAAATAGCCTTTTGGCAAACCACATCTCTGGAGGCTGCCATGCTTTTCTAGGTCTTTGGAGTTTCTTCATCGCTAAATTATTACCCTTTTGCCTCCTTCCAGCTTTGTATGACTAAATGGGACCAACTGTTAAACGAGTCTTTCCCCTTCCCCCAGCCTTGCTGAGAGCTGAAAGCTGATCCAGTGTGTACCGTATTTGGTCATCATGAAAAGGAGAAAGACTGCAGTAATTATGAATTTATTTCCTTTTTGAAATTGGGTTTGTTAGACCTGTTTTATTCTTGTGCTCATTATCAGTCTTCTCTTAATGTCACATGTGATTTTAAGATGATACAGGCTGGTGGCATTTCAGACATGTACTGGCACTTTCTCAATGTGCTTCCACAAATATAAAAGCTTTGCAGCGCGTCTCAGCATTCAGTGGTGAAACCAGTGGGCTGGCAGCCAAGGCGATACAAAGGAATGCTGTATGTAGGGTTCGGAGGAAGATGGAGCTGCAGTTTGAACATCCACGCCTTTCGATTTCACCGTGGTGTGTCCAAAGAGGTTTAATGAATTTCAGCACTGGCTTTTGCTCAACACTGACCCAAGACAACATGTGCATTTTGGCTGCTCTTGGGAGAGCTGTGTACAATCCCTGTGTGTTCCAGGTCCTGAAAAGTGAATGTTTTCAGCACGTGGAATGCTACTTCATGTTACTGGCTCTTTGTATCCCAGTGCAGTTGCTCATCTCCCCTCCTTTCCCACCAGACACTGTTGTAATATCTAGAAGGAAAGTGTACGATTATGGTTTTTTTATTTGCTCAGTTGTACATTATGACACTACCTTTGATTACTGGTTTCTGAAGAGCAAACTTCTGTCATATGGGATTGTAGATGGTGCCCTTTGTCTCATCCCAAGTTTTTCAGGGAAGGGCGCACAAAGTGCAGGAACCCCTTTTCCAGTATGTGTGAGTCCTGGTCCCTTGAACACAGAAAAGGAAACAACTTAAAGGTTGGATTCAGAGGTTCTTGTGAGAGACTAGACTGTAGAAGTGACTAAGAAAATATAGGAGCTTCAGGACAACCAAAGAGACAAAGGGATAAACTTGCACTCCTTTACCAGGGTCACTTGGTCCTGACAGATTTTATAAGCAACCAACCCTGCTTGCTTTATTTTGGGTGAGGCTGACAAATCGTATATAGTTGGGGAACTCCCTTTTCTAGACCAGTCACAGTTCAGCAATACCTTTGCTGGTTTGTTAGTTTGTTTTTTTTTTCCCCTAAAAATAGACATATCTGTTTTGGTACAAAACAATACCCTGAGACTTTTGTTTCCATATTTCCATGACTTTTGTTTTTTATGTCAGCACATCTCGGGGCTTGTGCTAAAAATGGAACTGATGTAATAATCATGGCTTTCTGGACATCTAAATCCTCTCTCTTCATAATTTGTTGCTTATATGAGGAATCTGTTTACTTTCGCAGGACTGTTTTTCTATAAATGTTACACTGATAATTAAAGAAAAAACCACAGGAGTGACAAAAGTAATGTATTTGATGTAAGAATGAATTCAAACAGCTCCGATGCTTAAATAACTCGCCACAATCTGTGTCCATCTCAGTACAGGGTAAAAAAGTTAAGGCATGGCTTTTTGCAGAAGGCTGTTGAGCTCTGGCAGTGTATGCATTATATGCAGAGTTCTTGTCTGGCATAATTCTGGGCAGAGCTGGATAGTCTGAATTTTTGTTCATTGATATGTGAATTTTATTGCTATATTCATTATGTAAGTATAAGTATAATGGATAGTAACTGTCTCAAGTCCTTTCCCCTGACGTTTCTTAGTGGTAATCCTCCTGCTAGTGCCTGAAAGCAGATGGGGGTTATTCTTTAGTGCCAGTGAAGGAAGGTATTACCTGTGTTCCAAAGACATGGAGCAGAGATCTAGAGAGATTAAATAAGTTGCCGGCAGGTTTATGGCAGTGCAGTGAAGAGGTATCTGGAATTTTTGTTATCTCTGGTATAAGGCCATCTCCTGGAGCTTTTGCAGTGCATTTGATTTTTAGGTTAGTTATCAAGTCAGCTGACAGCCTGGTGTCATTGACTGTTTTATTTTATTTTTTTTTTAATTTCTTGTCATAGTGGTGTGTTTGATCCATTCTAGGTCGGCAATTAGTTTTCAGAAGAAAACTGGTGGTTACCTAATTCATAAGAGTTGTAAAACAGTCTGGTAAGGTAACTAAAAATGTACTTTCAGGAAATAGCCCATATTAGATTGAAACGTTCCCTGGATGATCTAATAATTCTTCATAATTTCTAGCATCTTACGGTTGTAAGGACATAAAAAGATCAAGTTCTTAGCAAATACATCTTATAAGTGTTCTCACTCTCTGGTAGCTTCTGATCATGTTGTGACAGGACTTTTCCCATCTCAAAGCACTTGATACACATCAGTGTTCCCATCACAGCAAGATAAAGTAACTGGCAAAGTCCCACAAGCCGTACTTCATTGCCTTTGGTGACACTTGATCTTTGGCTCTAAAAAGTGAGGGTACCACCTTACAGAACTGTGCCAAGGAAGGTGTTCTGTTGACTGTGTCCTTTCTTTCTGGCTTGTAATGCAATGGTAGTAGCAGCTGTTGGCCTGTCATGTCCCATTTTGCATTAAACCTTTTTTCAGTTAATCTTTAAAGAAAAGAAAAGCTAGTGGCAGGATTTTATCCTTCTTGTGAACAATTTTGGAGAAAAATATTGGAATAGTGAATGTACCTATACCAGAGATTCTTACAGACTCTTTCCCAAAATAAGTAGAAAATTTCTCTCTCAATGAAATGGATGCAGTTCGCTATTAATTACTTTCTCAATATACTGTAGGCCAAAAAGTAGCTATAGTGATGGTGCAGGTAAATTGGTAGTAGGCATCATTCTTAATTTTCTAAAAAAATATAAAGAATTTAGAGAGTTGTTTGGTTTGGTGTTTTTTTTTACCAGCAACCTTAGAAGAACCACAGCCTAGAAAAGTTGAGAGATACTTCTCTCTCTTACTTGAATTTGAACTCTATGTCTATGTTTTCCTTTGTTAAGGTTTAAAATTTTGTGTTAATCAAAAGTTTAATGCTTCTTAGGGATGTAATTTACTTTCAACATGATTCTTCTTGCTGGTGTACGGATTCATCAAGCACAGTGGTTCTGATGGGAAAATATCAACTGCAGGCATGTATTCATACTCTGGAAGCAGAAATAGTGAAACAATGAACAAATACAGCTTTAGGGGGAAAAAATACACTTCTCAAGTTTTGTTGTAAAATAATTAGCCTTCTGTGGTAGGCATGGAGACCATAGAAAAAGGGCAGGAGCTGCTCAGTTGCCCGTGATTTGACTTAAAGTTTATGACCTTGAGTAATGTGCCTGCTCAACAGCACTTAACAAGAGCATATTTGATGAAATGTTAAACTCATGAATTACATCTCCACGAAAAGCCTTTTTTTAAAAATTGTAAAATCAGAAATAAATCAGGATCTTCAGACCTCAGTGCAGTTGTTTAAAGATGAAATTAAAAGTAACAGACTGTTTCATCAACACGGACGCTTTGTAAACTGAAGAAAAGCTAGGTATTATTTTTTCAGATTAAAAAAGGGCTGTGTATTTCAAGGTATTGTATAAAGAATTATAGCATTATTAGCCCTATTTTTAAGTTGGGAAGCTGAGACAGAGATGAAATAATACCATGAACTGAAAGAAGCCAAACAAGCAAAACTCATCGGGGATTCTACTCCTCTCTCTTTTATTGTTCAGTGAGTTTTGTTTGATTTGTCTGTTTCAGTAGTACATTGGAATTATTATTGATTATTTTGGGTTGGTTTTTTTTTAAAGCAGTTGGGTATTACTGGGCTGAAACCAAAATAGGAAGCATTTTCTTTTACTGTTGCACTAGATGTTACAATTGCTGTATAACAATGAAAATACAGGTTTTGTTTTCTTGGAGGGCTTTTACCCTTACTTTTCACCTTTTCAGGGATGAGATCTGGTGCTAATGCAATGTATGAAACGTTTCCGAGATAAACTAGAAATTTCTCTGGAAAGCTGGCTAGGTTTTTAGGTCACAAGACAGTTAGAAATGAACAATGGCTCTGAACATTAACATTTCACTTAATGTCCCTGGAACTTTTGAAGAGAGACTTGCATTTTTGGCATTGGTCAAGTAGTCTGGTCTTCATAGACTTGCCATCTGTAGTGTCTTTGTGCTAAGTGTTCTCCCTGGGGCACCGTCTTAGGTTTTAATTCACAGTTTCAGTTGCTGATGTATGGGCTCTTCTGTTAAATAATTTTTGTTTTCTATGCCATTATGCCTACATACTTCACTTGATTTGTATTGCATACAAAGTACTTTCCCCCTGTTGTGTTTGGAACTGGTTTGTAATGGAGTTACTGTTGTGTAGTTCTGACTGAAAGTTCCAACTTTATCAACAAACACAAAGCGCTTGTTCTGTTTGAAAATTTGTGTTTTCTACTCATCACAAACTGTTTATCCATTATGTGTGCTGGTTTTTATCGTTTAAATAAAACAAACTGCTTTTATACATGCTGCACATTAGGAATTATTAAAGATTCACTGGTATGTGGAGCACTTACTGCTGTGAACACAACTGAAGAGCTTCTGTAAACAATTGATTCAAGATTTCAAAATAATACAAGTGCTGAGAAAACTATTGCAGTCAACTATACTGTCACATTTCTGTGGATTAATGAGTTGCTGTTTGTTATCTCAGTGATAGCAACTGTCTGAATGCTCAAACCTCATCACAAATGTGCTGTAAATTCATAACCTTAGATCTCTTTTCAAATCCCAGTGAAGATGTTCTGTCGTGCATATGATGTGCTGAGGAGTGTATTCGCGGTTACCGAAGCTCAGCTGATAGGCACTAACTTGCTTCTGTATCTGAGCTGTAAAATGACAAATGGTTGAAAAATATATCCTTTGTGCAAAGATCAGGGATTTCTGCCTGCAATTGTAGAGTGCTTTAGAGCAATTCAAGAAAATATTCAGATGTCAGCTGGAGAATACATGGAAGTCGTCTGAGCTCTGACTATTCCACCAGTCTATGATTGTGCTTTTGTCACTGGTACTCATAAACTTACTGTGTGCTCAGAGGTTCCCAGGCTCCTCATGCTTTCCTGTCTTCCTGCCTCTCTCACTTCACCCCTGCTTCACTTATGTTTTCAGTTCGCTGCATCTGTGATGAAAAACACTATGAATGTGAAGATAATTTTCTGGTCCTTGTACCCATTACTCAGGTATACCTGTGGTAGGCGTGTTAGTGACATTAATCTGGTCAAACTTGCAAATTTGGTTGTTGCGCTTCCTATGAAGCATGTTGAACCTATTCTACCTAAATAGGTAGTATTGCAATTAAGAAATGACCTCATTAATGTGTGCTTTGAGATTATGCCAAAAAAAAATCCAGAAACTGACTGAATTTTGATGTGCAGGCTGGCCATGTTTGGCTTGGGAAGGCTGAATGCTGATGCAGTGTACATCACTGATGTATTCTGGATAATGTTTTGGTATTTAAAAATATGCAATATGTTCTGCTTGCAAAACCATACACATAAACACTCGCACACTGTGTATATTGTGGCTGCACATCTTCAGCTTGTGTGGTATGATGTACACACTCATGTGCACGCCCACACACTAAACCTTTGCAGGTCAAAAAGTGAGGATAAACTTTTGAACCCAGCTGCTTCCAAATTAAGTACATGTGCAGGGACCACCAGAGCTGGGGTTACCGTATTCCAGAAGAGTGCCGGACACTGACACCCACATATTGTACTGCGGGAGACTTCTTGTTCTTCCTTTAGAGCCTGAAGGATGATGCCTTGAAAACACACTGTCCTCTTTGCCCTTTCTTTGTCACCAGAAAGGACAGGCAGCAGTTTGGTGACTTCTCCCTTCGTTATGGAAATGGGACTGATACAGTAATCAGGATGCTACATATGGAGCTTTTTAAATTACTGCTCTTCAGTCTTTTGTTAGCCTTCATTATTCCTGAAGATTTTTTTTTGAGTCATAAAAATGACATTTTTAATATGCAGAATTAAAAAAAAGGCAATATGAAGAATACGTTTTTGTCAATAAGCTTTTACCTTTTAAACCAGTTATCTTAGTTTCTGCTCTAGGTATTTTAATTGAAGATTAACTACTGTTAAAGAGTATACAAATTTAGGTAGTGTATATTTGGAGTAGTAAAATAGGACTGAATAAAAGGTAGGAATAGAGTGGCCTGTCCATTATAATGTTAGATTGCAGAGCACAAACTAACCTTCATTAAAGTCAGCAAAGTCAACCCAGAGGTTCTTCTAATGTTAAGGCTTTTTTTTTGTTCCAGTGAAATTAAGTAAAAGTATACTTTGCAGCTGCAAGTTGAGCAGGTCTCATCTGGGTGTTTGCTTTATTCTTGCTGTCTTTTTTTAATAAAATACTTTTAGGTGAAAGACACAATACATGTAAATATGAAACAAAATCCTAAAACTAATTGCTGCATGTTTCCCACTTCTGACTTACTGCAGAAATGATCTCGATGTGCTCCTTGCTGACTAGCTTTTTGCCCAGCAGAGGAACTAGGACTGGTTCGTTCCTGTCTGCAAACTGGTTGTTTTTCTTGCACCTGGAGCAGGGCTCAGGTACCACACAGGTTGTCTGAAGTGTGTACGTTTAAGACATGAAGGCTGATTTATTTGTTCGTTTGAGAGGGAGTTGAAGATGCTGCTTCATTCTAAGCACCCGCGTGTCTCTTGGGCAAACTACCTGGTTTCCTTCCAGAGAGTTAGGCTCTTATCTTCCCCATAGTATTCCCTGTTTCTTCCAAATGATAAACGAATAGCTGTCCTGAGGAAAATCTTGCAAAGGCTTATTGTTTAAACCTATTTGGAAGGGAGTGCATCTGGTAGGTTTTGTAAAGACTCTGATTTTTCCTTCTCCTTAGAGTTTTTACAGGAGTTTGAATTTCAGCAGCCTAAGTATTACTGGAAACTCATTGTAGATCCATAGCCTTGATGAACCGCATGTAAAACAGACACTTTTATCCCTAATTATTAGAGTTCCCTAATCATCAGGGATTGCAGGATTGCAATAGGTGGGATGAGGGAATGCTGCTGCTGCTTCCGTTTTTGTCTGTGAAGGCTGCCATGGCTTAATGAAGCAGGGTGGGGGGGTTGACTAATTAACCTGCACTGAGAGGTGCTTCCTCCTGTGGTACCCAAGGGCTCTGTGTCACGCTGCCGGGCACCTGCCTCAGCCTTTGAAAGGAGAATGTGACTTAATGTTACAGCGGCTGCAGACTTCCTCCTCCTCTGTGTCTGCTGGCAAGGAAGGAACCTGGATAAGATAGGACCTCAGGCTTCGCTTAACGTGGTGTAATAGTCTCTATGTCACTAGCTTTGCACAGGCAGAATGGTTATCGGCTTGGGCTGTGCCTTTATCTGTGACGCTTTCCCAGTCCTTCCCTTTTCTTGGGAGTTTTTTTCATTGTTCTTCTTGTTTTCTCCCTCTGTGTAAGGAGGGAGGGTTTGAACCACAGATTTGTGGTGATTCTACTGCAAAATCAGTAACAGCTGTTGGAATTGTAAATGGCTTCTTGGTTGCAGTCACAGAACCTGCAGTTGATCAGCTCTGCCCTGAGCAATAAGTGGAGACATGAGGACCACTGAGACTAACTAGAGAGTAAGGGTGGAGGGAATGAAAACCCTGAGGCAGGGGTCTAAACAGAGAACACAGGCACAGATGGGCATTGGAAGGGACACTGTTTCCTTTTATTGGTTGTCTTTTTAGGTGCTGTGAAGTGCAAAGCTGGCTGGTGCAGCATCATAATGTGAGCAATGGGAGCTGGGAAGACGATACAGAAGAGGTTTCAGGGAAAACGTAATTTGTGTGTGAATTTGTTTTATCTTTAATTTCCCTGTCTTCAAAAACCCTGTATTCCAGCAAAACCGAGCCATGTTTTGGGTAGGGTCACTTACAAGTCATTTAGGTTGGTAGGCTGAGCTGTGTGAGCTTTGAGTCAGCTAGGGTATCATAAACATCGATATGTTAGTACAAAGCAAATGTTTAACAATTATTTGTCAAGAAAAAACAAATCTTGAGATGTGAGAACTCCTTTTGAAATGGACTGTACTAGAACCGAAACTCAGTGAAATCAACATCACACAAGATGCTGCCTTTGTGGTTTTGGTAGAGGGGCTAATTTATTTTTAATTTGTTTGTGTGTTTTGGCTGGTCATGTTACGTTTTCTGTAATCTAATTTTCCCCTCCTTCAATGCTGCCTTTTGCTGCACTCCCTGGAAACACCAAATTTATTTGTGGGGGTTGGATTTTTTTACAGTCAAAGTGAGTCGGAAATGCTTGGTAGCTCTTCAATGCAGGTCATTGGCCCGCAGAGCTGGGTTGGTTGCCTGACGCCCCGAAATACTGCTGCAAACCTTTTCCCTCCCACCGCTGGATTCGGACCCAGACACTCGGACAGATTGGGATTGGTAGTGGGAATCTTGTACGTCAGGTCACTTTAATGAGTTTTCTTCCAGCCACCTGGCATCAGGACACTTGGTATTAATTTCTGCATCTGAGCCTTGTGAATCGCCTACGTCTTATTCCTAAACAGTATCAGCACCTGGAAATTTCAGAAAGATGAAGAGAGTCTTTTTTGGGGATGGCTCAGGAAAGCTAATCTCTTTCAGCCTTAAATATGATCTGCTTTCCATGGACTTGGACAGAGGTTGTACCTGCATTTTCCAGTACTTTATTTCAGTAGGTTTTAGAACAGTCTGTGCCCCAGGAAGAGTGTAATGAGGAAGGAAACCCAGCCCTTGGGTGCTTGCCTAGAAAAATGGAAGTATCGCTGTGGCATGGATAGAGGTATTAAATTCTTAATCTGTGCTAGGTCTGTGTCACTGCATCTCTGCAACTTGTGCTATCTCGATCAAAGTCTGACTTAGTATGTCTGCCCCTTTCTGTAAACATACAAAGGTTTGACTGTGTTCAGCTCTGTCAGTGTTGCTGTTTATTTGGAGCCCAAATACTGTAAAACAATTATTAGAAAATACTAACTTTTGTATTCAAAGGTTTATTTCTGGTCTTTGTGATTACTGAAAAAGAGTGTGAAGAAGTTGAACTGAAAGTCTTAGTATTGAAAGGGGGAACATAAGTTATGCCTATAAAAATAATGCTGATGTTTATTTGAAATGTCTTTATTTGGAGGGTGGGCTGATGACTTCTTGTATTTTTTGAGATTAACGGTATTGAAGCAGCTTACAGGAAGAGTTTCCATTCTGCAAATATTTCCTCCCTTTCCCAATTTCCAAAATCAGTGGTTAATTCACTTCTATAAGAATGTTTTAAAATAGCAGTAGTTAAATAATATAAAGAATCCGTTAAGGCTCAATGGTGCTCAACCAGCATGTGCCGAATAGGGAAAACCATAGTGTATTAATTAAAAGAAATGCAGGGAACTTAGTTATTGCAAAGTATTTTTTTTCAGGATTTGTGGGTGACTAAGAAATGTATAGACTTGAGTTTTTTATTTTTTAAATAAAAAACAGATACACGTCTTCATCTATTGCTGGCTTGTTGACTCAATTTACTTGGATGGTATTTTTCAACATTTAAAACAAATTAAAATTCATGAATCATTTCTGCTTAAAGGCACAAGCTTTCATAGATAGAGCAGTTATGACTTCTAACTGGTTACATACATAAACACTGTTTTGGATACATGAATTTTGTGCTTGCTCCCTTAAAAAAATGCAGATAAAAGTTTTAAGAGGTGGGATACAGTAGGCGTTACCTGTTATAATAATTATGTTGGAATAGCTGTCTGTTTTAGCATTACTTTGTCTCTCTGTACTGTTTCCTGCAAAAGCAGCAATTAGTTTGCAGGACAGATGTGAAGAAAACACGATGATCTTGCAGAAGGCGATGACATGGTTTGTAAAGCTGTTTTTTGCCGCCTTTGACAGAGTCTGCGATTTCTTGGTACTTGAGAGAGGTATTTCAGTTTTACTGTAGTGATCCGTGCAATTTCTTACACTCTCAGGTTCTGGTGCTCATGCGGTGTGAGCCTGTTCAGGAGGGGGAGGCGTCGTTTCACCCAGGGTGCACAGATTAAGATCAGCATTGTTTTACTCTATGGTAAATGCACCATGTGAATATTTTTTTTTAATTGTGCTAATTATTGTAGCCAGTCGATTGCTGGTACAGCTAAGCGAGCTTTTTCACAAGCATTTTGTAGATGTGGCAGGCTTTATCGTGAGGTTTTAATTTGAGCTTTCCTGAAATTTGCTTAAAAACGTGACTCGGGGAAGGTAGGTGAGCAGTCAGGGGATGTTGACAGAAAATAATAATTCCAGACGAGAATGTATGTTCTTTTTCAAATATATTATTTCATGGATGTTCAAAATTGTTTGATGCAGTTCAGGATTCATTTAGGAAGCTCGTTTCTCGGCTGCTGGAGTGACATACATCCAGTGACTGCAGCAGCACTGGAACATAAACTTCAGTTAAAAAAGAAAAAAGTAAAGTAATAGATGAGTTGGGAAGCAAAGCGAGAACATGCTCTTTTGGATGTTCCTTGCTAAGGCTGGTTTGTACCATAATGGACTTTCAGTGACAGTTGTGTTCATTTTTTGTAGATGGCATTTTTTAAGAACACTGGAATTGTGGAGGGTGAGTTTCGTTTCATGGGCAAGATAATGTTTGATGCTTAACCAGACTGAGCATCCTGTAACTGTAACTTGAAAAAACAGTGCCTGCAAGACCAATCCAGTCTTGTCCCTTGGGTGGCCTTTTCTGTACTTTTTACTGCATGACCCTTGCTTTTCTCCTGTAGCCTGCCTCCCGTTTGACTGAGATACACCTGTGAATGGCATTTCAGTCTGGGAACCTCACCCAGGAGCACATACCCCATGAAGCTGCTGCACCTGTGGGTGTTTGCATGCTCCATTGCAATCTTCACCCATTTAACTGTGTGCTGTTGGTCTTGGCAGCCTGGGAAATACATTGGGAAGGAAATACACTTTGGAACCGTGAACCTGAAGAGCCATTTTAGGGAAGAAGTGTATGAATAATAACAGACAAAGAACTGGCAAACATTTGAATTTTTCTTGGTAACCAAAATTATACAAATTTCCAGCATTTTTTTTTTTAAATAGAGAAGGAATTTATAAGGTTATTAAAAGACTAAAAACTTCATAATAGCCCAACATCCTCATACTGCGTCTTTTCTTCCACCTCCCACAACATTTTATTTCCCTTGTAATAATTAGTTTGAACTTTCATCTGTTTCTGTGGATCAAGTAATTTTCATACAACTTCAGGATTTTTTTTATATGCTTTAAATCTTTCTTCTAAATAATGTTTTTTTAATAACAAGAAAAAGCCATGAATACATTATAATTTCAATTTTCATGGTGTGTGAAAGATTTCTGCACTAGGTCTTTATTGTTTTTGAAGAATTCATCACCCTAGTTAAGAAGCTTAATATAAATTAAAGAAGGTATTAAGGAACATTAAGACATCAAAATGTGGAGCGTTCTTTTCCTTTCGATTGCTCCAAATGCAAACAAGTTGAATAAAATGCAATCAAAGGGCCTGTTTGGAGAACATTGAGTGGCTTTACAGCTGTGCTGTAGAGAACCTCTGGTAAGAGCATAATTCAAATAAAAAGGCCTTTCTTTCCTCCTCCTAATTCTCTTTGTTGTGGTGACAACAGAGTACAAGCCCGATAAAAATTTAATCACCTTATCTTTTTAAAGCAAATTGCATATTTGTTTACACACAATATACATAACATAAAAAAGAAAAAGCTGCTATCCAATCCCCCTCCCCCTTCTAATCGCATTAAAGGCCCTTGCCTAGAAGTTTTTTTTTTTAAAATAAATGTTTTATTCTTTATTCTGAAGTCCTATTGTTCAGGATTGCTTTATAAAGGCAGCCCAGGGGAAGATGAATATCGCCAAACTTAAACTCTGGACCAGCGCTGAGCATCAGATGCCTGGGATACGTCAGCAGAGTTGGTCCAGCTTAACGGGCTTCTGTGGTGCCTACTCCACATCAAGAGTTGGAGGCGAGATGGGAGGATTACAGACAGGCCTGCGGATCTAGCACTTTGATTTGAAGCCGCTTTGTAATGAATTGCCTTTGATTGTGTGTCAGATCTGCTAACCTGAACTTTCCCACATTGTACGCGTTTCTGAAAGGCTGCTGGGGGGGAGATTGCGCATTGGTACTGGTTTTGTTGTTGTCTTTTCACTGGGCTGATGGAAATTTTAGTCCCTTGTGCTGAATTCAAAACATGTTTTCAGTTGTTTCTGCTCACCTTAGTGCGCGGAGCATGAGCATGTTTTGTTTTGTTTATTTACCATTTGATAGCTACCGGGATACTGACAAAAAGTCAATCAGAAGTATCTTCTGGCCCATTGATGAGTGACTGTGGCCTGAGAACTCCCTCGCTGGGTATAAATTTAGTCCCAATGGGATTTTCTACAGGTTCTAAAATTGTGAAAGATCCTTGCTTAGTGGTTCCTTGATCTGTTTCTTCATATCTAGTTGTCCTCTTTGGGACATCTTTATGAACTTTTGTCCCTCATGATTTGAGGATTTAATCAGCAAGGACCACCACTGCAGTAAAATGTGTAAAAGTCTGTCCTGTATAGCAGTTGTCATAGTCTCTCCCAAATTTTGCTCATCCATTGATGTCTGCATGTTTCCTTCTCTCCCTTCCTGGGAGAGTACTTCTTAGAGGTCCAGTGACAATAATTGTGATTTTAAGACACTCTTCTGTCTTTGACTGCTTTGAATGGTCTTGGATGTTTCACGCTGCCCTGCCTGTAGTTTTTCTATTGTTGAATTGTAAGAAGAGCCTGTCCACATTCCCAGGCTTCCAGCTGCATTGCATATATTTGTATTAATATTTTGATGTCCTTATTAGTTCCATTGTTTTTTTCACAGTTGTGCCTGTGGTGTGCTGGGCATTTTCCATGCGCTCTGTTTTTGCTTCAGGGAGCCTGAAGCACATGCAGGTCAAAAGCACAGCAGCAATAGGTTAAGCATAACCAGCTCTATCTTTGCATTCCTTCTTCCTAGGAGAGTTGCTTCCCCCTGCCACTGTGCTGGGAGAATGAGTACAGCACTCGGGCACAAACTCAATGACTGCATGGACCTTGAGTGGCCATCAAGTGAAAACAGAGTTTACGAATAATTGCTGGTACGATACATCAGGTGCCATAACTGCAGCCTTGATAATGTACTGAAGGCACATATAGAGCTCATGCAGAAATTCATTTGAAAATCCTTTCCTTTAGCCTAATGGGACAATGTTGGATTTGAGGACAAAAATGTTACCGTAGTGGTTGTCTTGTACCTCTGCAAGTTGATCCATTGTATCATGGGTACATTTAATTTATGTAGCCTTGACCTTAAAGCTCATCTCGGGCATACAGAAACAAAAAGTTGTGTAGAGCGTACAAGTCACAGTTGTCTTCCAGGAGTGCAACGTAAATAGTTGCCTTCTTTAGGAGAATTGCCCAAGGAGGGCTTAGCCAACAAGCGCTTGTGGCACAAACGTAACAGCAGCTGAAACGTATGTTGGCTGTAACACAAGGTCAGGTTTGGTGCTCTCAATCTATTTATACTGCAGTACAGCCAACTAGCCAAGAAATGAAGATCTCAAGCATGTCACTTCATTTCAGAGCTGTTATTAGAGGCTAAAGGGTATGTTGGGTTTGGGTGCGTTCTGGAAAACCCACTGTGCGAACTGCAAATGCCCTTCTAAAGCATGTGTGGGTTTGTGTAGACGACTTAAATAAAGAGATGGTTGCAGAGCAATGGTATGATACACAGTGGGGATTTGTCAACTGCAGAAGGCTGTCCTGCTGCATGGCTTCAGATGGCAGTGGTCCATTTGTATCTGGTGTTCAATTAGTATATTTTATTTTTGCCGAAAAAAGGTTAAAATGTGGTTATGCTATGTAAATTTAGATAATGTATTCTGATCACGTTGCTGGAAATGGAGAAGTATAAAACTGAATGAGTGGCAGACTCTCAATACCCTTGTGATGTGCTGTGTGTCCTTGGTGTAGATGACAAGTTTAGAACGGAGAGGAGCAGAAGGGGTAGGCCAAGGCGTGTATAGGGAAGTATGGCATCCATACCCATTCAGCAGCTGGTAGATATGGTGCAGTCCTGGAGCCTGTGCTCCATTTAGCAATACGAAAAATATCAGACTGAAAAATCAAGACGCTGACTTCATACGCAGGGTATGGCAGACTCATTAAAGAAAAAAAATGTGTACCAATTGAGCCTATAAAACTCTTCCTGACCTTGAGAAAGCTCCCGGAGAGCTGTGGGAAACTCCAGTCTGTCCCCTCTGAACTTTTTTGTGTTGTTGTTTAAATATAGTAACTGCTTTTTTAATTAAAAAGAAAAATTAGATGGCATTTCAAATTGTGTCCATGGTGCCTTGGGGACCTATTACAGTACAAATTACCCTATACTATTTAGCGAGGTCTTGTTTACTATTGTGTGAAGTGAGGGTTACCAGTGTAAGGATGTAGGACAAGAAGGGCCCTTCTTTGAAAGTCTGGCTCTGCACATGAAAGTGACGCCAGCAATTGGAAGCAATTTGTGGAATTGTTTGATTATATTAATTATGGCACCAGCAAACAGTGCTTGGGAAACAGTTTTGTTTTCTTGCATTCTTTCTTGATTGCTTGCAGCAAAAGCCAAGATACAAAATGTGCCTTTAAGGACTGCCGGAGAGTGCGGCTCAAGCCATTGTGTAGAATTGGCACCGAGCTTGAAAGGGTTGTGTCCGGCTTGATGTGAGAGTTCCAAATACAGCTTCGGCCTGAACTTCACCTAGGTCAGCCTCTTGAATTAAAACAGCTTCTGTCTTCCTCATCAAGGAAGATTAGCTCTTTCCCCGCTAAGCAGGAGCCCATAATGAAATCCATGTTATTTCCAGTAGTGCTACCTCCTATAATAATGTCTTTCAGTCCAAAAGCTTGTATAAACTTAACAAATTGATACACAAGACTCAATTCAGTTCACCACTGAACTGCAGCCTCCTCTGATGTGGTAAGGGGCAGCTGTTCCTCAATTTATGGGAAAATGTTTTAGTAGTTAAGGATTTCCAAACAGAGTCTACCAAGCCGAGACAGTGGGAATTACTCTGCTGATGGAGGCTGGCTGTCACAGCAGCATTTGGTCAGGACATGGGGCAGTCCACTTCTGCTCAAAGTGGCTGTTAGACCTTTTTTTTTTTTTTTTATGGTCTCCATCATCAAGCAATGAGTTATGGATATTTTGCGTAAATCATAAGTACCACGCTAAGGCATTAGTGTAATTCTCATTTGGAAGGAAGGAGTCTATTTTGTGGTCTCCTTGGTGGTTGAAGGGGGTTTGAGACTTTTTTTTTTTTTTTTTGATGGTCTCCATCATCAAGCAATGAGTTATGGATATTTTGCGTAAATCATAAGTACCACGCTAAGGCATTAGTGTAATTCTCATTTGGAAGGAAGGAGTCTATTTTGTGGTCTCCTTGGTGGTTGATTGTTCTCCCTGGCCAACTTCATGCTGTAGTCCAATTAATATTCAAAAGCTGGGTAAGGTGATAATAGCAGATCTTGTACCAGCCAGAAGAGAAAAATGAATCTACTCTAGAGTTTGAAACTCCAGCAGAATATTTGAGAGGTCTGACAAGAGATGTGGGAAAAGGTGGTGTGAATTCAAAATAGAATTACTGGAGAATTGTGAAGGGATTTACATAAGTAAAATTCATTGCCTGATCTGTGAAAGTAATTGAAGCTCAAATCCTGAGCTCCTGAGGGTAGCTAGGAAAGGAGTATCCCTTGTTTCTTGAGTGAATCTCTGGTCAACTATTACATCGGAATTGTCTGGGTAATCATATTATGCTTGTTATCATGGTGATGAACACCTAGGAGGAGCACAGTTCGGCTCCTGTAGGAACACTGTGCTTTAAATCTTTCAGCTAGAAAGGTTGGTAGGTGTTGATGCCTTGACCCTGATGTCAGGTAGAGAATTCCTACCCGATCCCAGGCTCTAGTTAGCTCAGGACACAGTTCTCATCCCTGCTCTTTCTGAAGCACCACATGTTAGTGACAGGCAGATGGGATGCCAAGCTAGATAGGCCAGCAGTCTCCCAATGGCCGATCATCCAGTCTACTACTTGTGGCGTGGCAAATCTGGTGTTCCTGTTACAGCGTTTATGGGCAGAGTAACATAGTCCTTTTGTTCTCAGGAGGTTTACAATGTTCTTTTTCCTAATCAGCTCAGGATGTTTTTGCTGGGATATTGAAGGAGAAAAATGACCGCCTTTGCTTGAATTTGGGTATCTTTAGCAGAGGAGAAGAGCAGCAGAGTTGCTACCTAGCAGCTTAATGTAAAGAGTTTGAGCAACAGGATGTTACATTTTCTGTTATTCTTGTCCTTTCTGACTGTAGAAATGACTGTAGCCGGTGGAGCTGGGCAAACTGATCCTCTGATTTTGGGACACTTCTGTGTTTTGTTTGAATCAAAACTCCACAATGTTACTTTGGATAATCGCATGAGCTTTTCATGTTTTTAGAGCACAGATTAATGATAACTTTTTTTTGTAAAGAACTGGTGACATGTTTTGGGACAAGTTGGAAACCAAATGTGCGCTTGCTGGTGCATTGTGGGGCTCTGAGAGCCAACACTCGTATCACTGACATTTCTCTTAATTTTGCTGGAAACCAATGATAGATTAATTGTTCTTGGTTTAAAATTGATCAGAACCTGAAACAGTTAAGAGTGCTATGTTTGAACTTTGTACTCCTCTTTGAACATAGTTAAATATAGTTTTTTAAGTCTAAGTCATAGTTAATATATTTTACATCTTGGATGAATAAACATAGCTGTTGCAAGAAAAAAAAATCTAATTAGTTTTATAATTTTATTAAAGTACTGGATTCTAGAGTTCTGCAGAACCTAGTGAAAAGTATTTCTTTCCTTGCAGTGGTCTGTCATTGCAGCAAGCAGGAGGAGAGAATGGTCTTTGCCCACTCCGAAGCGCTGCCCCTCTGCACTGGGCTGTGGCGTGGATGTCTCCATCCAGGGCTCCAATTATTTCTGATTTTCAGCTCAATCGGCTTTTGTACTCTCTGTTAGCAGGGGGCTTGATGCAGGCACACACTCCTTAACTGTGTAATGATGGTTCAGGCTCTGAGGGTTCAATTTAAGGAAATCCTGAAATTGTGAAAAACAGCTGTTACGAATAATCCATTGTGAGTGAGGATTATCCCCAACCCCTTGACTCTTTCAAGTTTTTTGCTCTTTTTTTTTTTTTTCCTTCACTCAGGAAGAAAGAAAAATGTCTGCCCGTCATATTAAAAGGTTACGTTTGCCTCGCGTAAAAATTATTTCCAACATTGAATATGCTATGTTAACTTGGTCTCTGATGTGCAGTCAATTTTTAACATTTGAATGTTGACAGGAAGCAAGAAATTGCAGGTAGTTGAGTCTTCTACCTGCAGCGTTCAAAGGAAGTGAATAGGATATTTTGTTTACAGAAGGGAAAAACAAAGTTCAGTTTCCCATCGAATCTCTGCTCGCAAACTCCGGAATGGAATGGGAGGTTTGGAGATAATATCAGCAGGTCAAGAATAGTCTAGAAATTTCTTAATATTGAATGGAAAAAGGAATGTTTTCTATTCCAGTGAGAGCTACTGATGTAGCCTCAGTGTGTTTTCTCCTGACACGGTGGTAAGAGCCCAGGGCTGGCACCTTCCCAGTAACCCACGGCAAGTACCAGTGAAGGTAGCTCATGTATTACGTTTGCTGATATTTCTATTGAACGTTTAATTTTGACCTGAATCCAAAGTTCTCATAAATCAGGAGACTTGAAATCTTTTAATGTGATGTGTTGTTTTTTTTTTTCCCGTTACAATTTTTAATGCTGTAAGAAAACTGTGTAATCATCCATGCAAATGCCTTCATGTTCATCAGTGCTAGCTGGGATTGTTAGCAGTTTTTTTTTTTTTTTTTTTTTTTGCAAGTGTGCATACGAGAAGGGAGTTGTTGAAGTTCAGAAAAATAAATTATTCTCCTTGGCTGTGCTGGGGAGCATGCCCTGCACCTATATTATTACACCTGTTTTCAATGATGTGTTTATCAGTTGCTTAAAAATTACTCCCATCCCTGGCTGGGCTACAAGGAGATTCTGCGTTATCTTGCCTCTCATCTACAATGTGTCTGGCATTCAATCTTTAAAATCTTCCATTCAAACACAATGTTTCATTCGCTTTGAAGGAGGCAGGACCATTCCTAAATATTTAAGAGATCTGCGCAAATAGAAATATGGTGGTGGGAGATTTGAAAAATAAAGTTGGAAAAGGAAAGAGAGGTAGAAAACTCCTGAAGAGCAGAATAGCACGTGGAATTGGCAGTCAAGGAAAGAGCTGGACTTAAGGAGAAAGAGCAGAGACCGCCCTTGGAGACCTTTTCAGGGAAAAGACAACTAATAAGCAATGGGAAAAAAAAAAGACAACAATGATAACAAAGGATGTTGATAAGGAATGATAAGTGAAGGAGGATGTGAAGTGGGGAAGTTATGTAAAAGGTAAGGTAGGATTGAAACGTACAGGCAGCAGTTAAAATAAAAATGTTTACGGGGGGAAAAAAGCACAGCAGTGCTCCTTCATCCTGCCATTGGAATAGCAAAAGGAATTAGAAGAGCCGATATTGTATCAGTTTCGTCCTCCTTCCAGCTGAAGTAGTAGTAAAAACAAAGCACAAGTAAACTGTGCTGGTTATGGACGTTTCTATGCCTTGTGTTTGTTGTCATTTCTCTGCTGGTGGCACTCCCCAGCGGTTGGGGACCGAGACTGTCCCCAGGCCTGGGCCAGGGGTGGATGTACCAGGCTCTGCACAGTCCCTGGTACTGGGAGCCCTGGTGACCACAGGGAGAAAATGAAGCGTTACGGAAACCTTAACATTTGTGTAGGTATGAGTGTCTTCATTGGGGGGAGCAAAATTTATTTCCTGTATTATTTTTATATTATACCCAGGAAGTGGTCCAGTATACTAAATGTGAAATTTCCATACGAAGTTATGGATGTTTCTGTGCAAATTTCTTGCACGAGGAATTGTAAAATTCCAGGCTGCAATGCATTTTGCTACATAAGATACTGCAAATCACGAAGAAGCTAGTTTTTATTTGTGAAAATTTATCCTTTATTTTGTGCATGCAAAACTGTTCTTAGACTTGGAAGATACTTTTCCTGGTGAGGTATCACTTTTCATTTGAATTTGAAAATTCACTTTTTTTTTTGCATTTATAAATGACTCAGTTTGTATTAAATCAGAGACTATACTGAGACAAAGTATATTCTGTTAACAATCTGTATTCTTATTTGTTAATAATTAACAGTAGTTGAAACAAAAAGAATTAAGTGCATTAAACTATTTTACAACTAGATTTTCATACCTAACCTGGGTTAGTTGATGCTACGAGTACATTTTACATAAGATCTGTCTGGGCACTTCTTGTTATGATTATGATGGGTGGGAATGAATTTGCTAAGCTTTCAGATATCTTATGTGCCTCTGAGGACTGCCCATTAATAATATTAATATATAGGTATTTCCCACTGTTGTATGCAAGGCATTTCTTAGAACTTTGAAGCTAAAGTCTTTTTTTAACACATGGACCTTTTCAATTTAATCCATTAGCAACTTGGCAAAATAAAGTAATTGTCCAACAGAGGAAGAAAAAAAAAATCTATTAACATTTGCTACAAATCCGAGTAGTACAGGCAGCACTTAATTAATGGAACAGATTTCTCACTATGTATTCAAGCTAACATGGCTATTGTTCAGGAGAGATTAGACCCTTAATGTAAGTAAGTTAAACTAGACCTCCATCTAAAAATATCCGTCATTTCAGCTATTAAAGGTCTGATGTCTTCTTCGGTGACAGATATATTTCCCTTCATTTCCTTGGTTTTGTAAAATGTAAAGTATGCATTGTGTGTAACGCGAGAAATCCGCGGAGGTAGATGAAACCCCGATTGTGCCTCCCCGCCTGTCTCTCCCTGCCTGCTCCTTTGTGCTGCTCCCTATCACGGAGCCTCTTCGGCCCTTAGACCTCCTGGCACCAGCGCAGAAAAACAGAAAATGCCATTTGTTGGGGTACCATGCCAGCCACCTAATCTGTTTGCAGAATGAGGGCCGTGGGATCTGATTAGGTAATTTAGATACCTTGTGAATTTAATAATACCTGAGCTGCCTTTGGCTGTCAGCCCGTCATCTCACTGGTAGGAGCTACCACGTTCTTCCATTTCTTCTGTAAACTTCCTACCCGTAGTACTGTATTTGAATCCAAATAGGTGTTCAGGGCTGCAGGTGAGATATCTTTACTCCTTCCTATGTGGAAGGTAGCGATAGGGTGGAGGAGGTGAGATTACTGGGGAAAACATATTTATAACTGAGCGCAGTTCCATGTGCGGTGTGTCCTTTTCTCTTGGAAATTTCCAAACATGAGATTTTTTCGTTTGCACACCGAAGATGATGTGTCTGATTTCAGATGCATTGGGCAGCCCGAGTGCTCGCTGCTATCTCTGGCAGGTTTTGAAGCTCGGTGTATCCAAGGTGGTTATTCCATCCCCGTGGCCATGAGTTTCCCTGGGTGCTGCTCCAGGGGCATCACCCTCTGCAGGCAGGGGCTGGCGGGGGCAGCCCGGGTACCTCGCTTCCCATACCCACAAGAGAAAATTTTGGCTGCGATTTTAATGCCACATCTCCTCCCTTCCTCTCTCTTTTCCGCCGATTAGCATTTTTTTGGAAATTAGTCTCGCGCAGCCTACTAACATAAATAGAAGCGTTTTAGGATTTGTTTGCTTTAATTAATTTAAAGTACGTCTTTCTGAGAGGATTTAGTTAAACATCTTTCTTAAACAGTAACGTGCCAGTAACAGCAACATTAGTAATAGTGATAAGACCCAGAAAGGGAAACCAAATAGAAAGCAAAATGAAATGTTTCTTTGTCCAAAAAATAAATGGTCTTCCCAGGAAAGTGGAGGCAACCCTGTTCAGGGACACTTACAATTAGTTTTGTCAAAATGGTAGAAAAAATAGAATATGAAATTAATTCTGCAGAGAGTGGGACTGCATGAAGTCACTCTTCTTGCTGTTTTTATTTTGTTTTCCCTTTCTTTGACTGTTGCTTTTTTTTTCTAGCAGCATCCAAAATATTCTTGCAGCTTTCCAAATAGGAAATAAGTTGCTTTCCATGTAATGATAAATTATTTTTCATAATGAAGATGGAGTGATTGTAAGGCTAATAATATTAATAGGATTTATGTGAAAGCATCCAATTAAAAAATCGAAACAGCTGCATCAAACATGACTATACAATGTAATAAAACCATATAAATATGTGGTCTGGCCACACCATATTATCTAGTTTGATTAATTGAACCTTACATGTGCAAAGATAGTCATTATTAGACTTCTCAACCGTCAAGGAAAAACAGTCTCAATGATTCTTCAAATGAAATAATCATTGCTTTTTTTTTTGTATACTGCCATCTGAAAAGAGAAAACGGTGGCTGCTGTGACTATGAAATACAAGATCTTGCAGAAGTACACAAAGTTGATTCTGCTTGATGCTGGCCTTCTGCAGCCTTGACGTAGATAGTAACTTAGTTCGTTATATATAAAATGTGTTGCTTTTCTCTTCCTTTGTGCTCTCGCTTTTTTTTTTTTTTTTTCCCCCCCAAAGAAGCAGGACCCCTCAATCTCCAAAAGCCTCCCTGTGGCTGCGCTGGGGGTGTTAGGGCTGTTTCATGCCCCCTGGTTTAGGAAACGTCAAATGGGCAGT
Source organism: Calidris pugnax (assembly GCF_001431845.1). NCBI lineage: Eukaryota > Metazoa > Chordata > Aves > Charadriiformes > Scolopacidae > Calidris > Calidris pugnax. The sequence continues at coordinate 2,945,105 of NW_015090851.1, read as the reverse complement.
TTCCTGGTTTTCCTTTAGTACTTCCTCACGCCTTCCCTTCGCCCTGCGGTGGGGACGCCGCCTGGAACAATTCCCTACCTGACAGGACAAGAGGGGGACGGTGGGCTCTGGTGCCATATCCCCTCTAGATGTGTCTGCTCGGGGAGCAAATCACCTGTGGTTGTAGACCGCCTGTCTCCAGCAAATCATAAGCATCTCAATCTTTTTGTCAGGCTGTGATATGAGAATCCGCATCTGAATTTCAATATGGGGGGAGAGAAGCTGATTAAGTGTTTGAGATAAGGTTATGTGACACCACAGGTTAAAAATACCTGAACTGAATTTGGCCAAATGCCTGAGAACCACATCGCAGCGTGTCCGGGTGGCGCTGAATAAGCTTCCAAGGAGTTTGCTGTCTGCAGCTTTAAGAAAGCAATTCTTCAGGAGCGGTCTTTTAGGAGCTGCATCTCTCTTGTTTTACAGCGTTTCTTTGGTCTCTGCTATCTTGCGTTTCTTATCTAAAATGTCACCAATGTGTCGAGTTAAAAGAAAATACAAAAGTGTAATAAACCTCAGCCATTTAGGAAGAAAAGGACAAATATTTTTGTTTGGCACAAGTGTCTGCAGAAAGACTTAAATTAGATGCCCAGAATCCTACACGGGTTAAGTCTAATTCTCCAAAAAAGTAACAGTTGAAATCCTTAACAAATACTGTGTTTTAGCCAAAAAAAAACCAAACCCAAACAAACACAAAACTGTGTAATTTGTTAAAACCTAAGTGTGGTTCTGGGAGGTCTAGGAAATTGACTAAAAACATTCAAGAGCCTTCTACTTCTTAGAACTCTATATTAAGTTTTAGTATTTTACCAGTTGTTGTTTTTCATTCTTGACTTGTATTTTTATAAGTATTCTTAGTGATCAGAAGAAACTTTGGAAGATGCATATAAATAATAGGAAAGGTCTGCTGAGTGAAGGGCTTAGACCAGGCAAGTTGGTCTGGCTTGTTTGAACTTTTGTCTGTAGTTAGTATTTTAAAAACTGTAGAAGGATACAGCCAGGACACTGCACTGGATTTGGGGCATCGCTTTTGTGAACTACGTTTGAAGGCAGAAATGTGACTTTCCTAGTGCATCTGACTTTTTATTTTCTTTGCTTGGTTTCAGAACTAAACTTGCCTGTTTGGTTTTTTTCCCAATTATACTGAAATGTCACGTTGAGCACCTTTGTCATGCATGTTCTTGTTTTTTACAGATGGGCTAAAGCCAGATACCAAGATGCTTCTTACTGTTGCCTCCAAGAAGAAATCCAAGGCGGGAAAGGGGGATGCAACCAAAGAGGATGAAAGCAGCAAGAATGATTCAGCCCAACCTGTTACCATCTCTCTTCTCTTTAAAAGATATGTCTTCGACACCCAGAAGAAAATGATTCAATCCTGAGAAAGTGAGAGGCCTCTCATCGCACCTGAAAGACCAGACTCTGAAATGAATTCAGGTGGACTCTGTTTCTTGTCTGAACACATTAGACCTGTTCCTGCCTCACAAACAGAGCCTGGAAGCTCCTGCTGATGATGTGCCACCTTCCAAAATCTCCACAGTCTGATTTTGTTCTGTTAGAATCTGCTTATTTTGTTGTCTTTGCAATGTGAGTCTTTACGGCCTCGCAGAGAATGTCACCTGCCAGATGAGCACACTTGGAGTGTGTTCTAATAGTGGTGTTTCTCTGGATAACTGTTTTGAAGTTTCTCTTGATTTAAAAGTTTACCACCAATATTAATCTAAATCTAGTCAAGATGTGAATTTCATGCGACCCACAAAGGGAAGCTGATTAGTCTGGGTTTACTTCCCCGAGCGAAGTGGGGGACAGAAAGCACATGATATAATAGGTAAAACCTAAAATGGATGTTTCACATTCCTTCAGCTGCAACTATGTAAGATGCTATCTGAGAGATGGTATGGATCTTTTTTATAAATAAGATTTATATCTAGAAATGTTTTTCATATTAAAGATAATGATGCGTGTAACTGAGAGTCTTAATTGTTCTGTTTGCTGTTCCAAAGGTTCAGAACCTATCCTCAGTGACATTTTATATAGCTTTTCTGAATTTCCTGCCTGTTCAGTGAATCCTACTCCAGAATTGTTTTCTTTTTTTGTAACCAAAATGTCTTTTGTGTGTGAAAGAAAAAGTTGCCTCTGGAAATAGTCAAGGGCTTTATTTCATTAAAATAATGATAGAAGATTGCAGCATAAGCCTTGTAAAATGAATATCTCCAAGATGCTTTAGAAACCATTAGTTGTTTAATAGGGATTTCATGGCTGCTTTAGTTCTTCCTCTCAGTCTCATGTCCTAGGCACATAAAAAGGAGAACACTGGTAATATCCCTTCTTTGTCATTTACAAAGCATAGGATACCTTAACATAAAAACTAATAATAATTCCACACGTACGAAAGCTGCAATCTGGAACAGAAATTGGACTCGGGCTTGGCAGCATGGATAACATTAGTTCCTACCTGTGGAACAAAAAGCATACTTCTGCTTGTTGATGTTAAATAGCAGCCTCCCATTTGCTGAAGCCATAGAAGATGACTGCATGTATAATGTAAGTGCAGTAGTTGCACATGGAAGTAAATAACTGTAATAGATTTCTACACCCATTGTTATTAATCATATTATAATTATATTGTTATTAACACTCAAAGTGTTATTAATCAAATATCCATTGATGGATGTGAGTCCACCGTGCTCACGTGATCCTATTTTTTTCAGTCTTTTTCTTTTCCTTTTAATTTCCAGGTAACCAACGTGGATACAAATGGCAAAAATATCAGCTATTGAGAGGATATTTACAGCTGGACGGTCGTGAGAGAGGGCAATTCTGGTGTCTAAACTAGGTTGATGGTGCCCCTTTAAATCAGAACAGAATTAGTGCTTTGTGGAATAATCCCAAACAGTTTCTGCTGAGTGAGTCCCAGCAAAGCTTTAGCACATCCCTTAAGATTATGGGGTGTGCTTTCAGTGTGATCCCAGAGGAATTAGGCAGGCAACTTCAGCTATGGCTTAATGTGACTTGTGCTGCCAGCCTTGCTGGAAAATGTATCCTTCTATAATGAAAAAAATGCATTTCACACCCATGTCACCTCTCCTTCCCCATTTCTCTTCTTTTCCCAGACACCCCCAAAGGCAGTCTTTCGAAAGAATATTTATGTTATCTTTCTTTTAAGCCTTTATCAAATCCTGTTTTGTACCCTGCACTGTTACCTCCGCTTAAGATGCTGCAGTGATGGAATCGAGAGAAACAGATGACATAGGAGGAATGCCATTATTACCATCCCAGGTTAGTCGAAGAGTTATTTGTGTAAAAAAAAAAAACCAAACCCTTCTCATTTAAAAAAAAAAATCAAAAGTGAAGTATTGAGGAAATTACATTTTTATCTGTATAGTTCTAATGTCCTTGCCAAATTTTACGTGGGTCGCTAAATTCTGCCAACCCTACTTGGCACTCTGGAAAGAAAAGGGCAGTCATCAGGAGAGGTGTCCTGCTATAGGACGTTGTTGGCTGCTCCAGAGTTGTTAGCCTTGTGCTTATAGGTTTTTGTCTTTCTCATTTCTAAGGTGTTTTTGAATAGTTCTGGAGAGGAGGCTGTCAGTGTAAATGGCAGCGTGTGTATTTACTGAGCACTATCTGATTAATGTTTTCCCCTCTAGACTGGATTGCCCATAGCAGGATCAGTGAGTCAGTTGTTATGGAACTTAATCTGTTTGAAAACTCATTAGTCCTGAATACTTAGTTTTGCAGCCTTTTGCTTGGCTGAAAGGTCTCCTAGTGCTGAGGATCCCATGGTTTATTTGCTTGGGGTACTCCAAAGGGAGGGAGCAGCAACAGCTTCCAGAGTTGGACCTCCATCCCCTTCTCGTCTGGTCTCCTGTAATACACTTTTTAAAATCTTTCCCCCTATCTTCTGTCTCATTTCCAGACTAGCATACTAACTCAGGATCTTGCTTCCATCCTCTCTTTCCAAGACCTAACCTTCTCCTCAGTGCTTCTATTTCTCATCTTTGCTCATTGCTTCTCCTTGTACTGGCTCTGTTCTCGCCTCTGGAGAAGGAGGTGTAAATCTGGGTGCTGGCAGGGCTCCCACGGCCCATGCTGGGAGCCCATCATGATGCAGGGAAGGCTCTTGCCCTGCAGCTTACACCAGCTCCAGCTTGTGGTGAGTAACTGCCTGGTTCAAGCCTGTGACTTGGGCAGAGGTCTTATGGACAGCCTCTGGTGACCCAGTGTGTGCCGTGCCTCCTGTGGGTCCCTTCACCCACCACTGTATTCCTGTCCTTGTGCTTTGTAATCCTCTACATAAAGCCCCATCCTTTCATTTTGCTCCCCTAGCACGGGTCTGTGTAGGACAGGGACAGCTGGAGAGGTATCTGTTGAAGACTGGGGTTTGGGTTTGTGTGTTTTTTCCCATTTTTAATTCCAAAAGGAGAATTTAAGTGTGCCGGAGAACTTTGATTATAATGTGCTATTACTGCAGATCTCTGGCTGCTGTCCTGAGGCTGTTGGATACACATTCGAAAAAGGGTGAAATGGTGGAACAAAATGATTATGGGAAAATCAAAGCTTTTAAAGACATTTGTAGGATGAACAGATGTTCAAACATTCTTTTATTTGGTTTCCAGACAGACGTAGAGACTTTCCTTTCATCCTCGTAATCAGTGCATTATGCTGTAATTTGTAAAAATGGCATTAAAAAAATATTAACAGGGTCATATTGTGATCTACTGACTCTGTGTCATTAAGCCGTGAAGTTAAGAACGGCAACAGGGAACAGGGGTTAAATGTTGCAGAATGTACTGTACCAGCATATATTGTCAGGCTGTGTTATAATGAATCCAAAATGGAATAAAGATGTAAGGAGGTTTTTTAATACTGCTAAGGTTGTCAGTGTTGCAAAACTAGGAATTATTATGGCTGTGCAGATGTTCAGTGAGTAATACATCTTCGGGTTGTGGGGAGAGGAGCGGGGAGAAAAAGCTTTGTTTTTTCAAGCCTGTTTTCTGCTTTTCCTTGGAATTTATTTTGGGACTGCAGTCTGGCTTGTGATCCTGCCAGAGGTCTTGAGCCGTGAGGGTCAAAGCGTGCGATTGTGGTAGTGAGGATTCAGTAGGTGGCATCCTTGACTTGGAATCTAAACTGAATCTCCCCACCTGAAAATAGGGGCATTGATAATGGAGATTTTGAATCAAGCTTGCAACCCATCTCTTAAAGAACAGTTTCTATTTAAAACTACTGTGCATTTGATGGCTGGGACAGAGCCATTAACTCCACTCTATTGACCAAACCTGGAAGTACTAGTGTCCTCTCTGGGTGTGTTTCCTGGGGAGGCTCAGTTGAAAATAGACCTTTTCCTCGCTTCCTACCAATAGTATTAATTGGTTGCAAGTACCTGGCTATGGAAAAATGAGCCAACCCTGCTGGCAGAGTTCTTGGCGTGTAGGAGGCATCTTCTCCCGGGCAGTCGGCACTTCCCTTGCTGGTTGGAGCTGTGCAGTGGAACAGCCACAGGGTGGCAGAGCCAAAGGGAGAGCCCAGCAGGATGAGGAGTTGTGATGGTGCAGTGATGTCCTGGAGCAGCCATGTTCCACCCCAGGACTGGCTGCTCTCACTGCTGGGAGAGCAGCTCTCTATTTACATCTGTAAAGTGCTCTGGCATCTTGTGAAATGAAGGATGAAAGGCAGCAGAGGAGTGCTAGTTATTAGCAATTTTTAAAACTCTGTGTTTTCCTTTTATTTGAATGTTCATGGTGAGCTGAAAAGCTCTTTGCTTACAAACACGTGAGTTTTAAATGAACTTACCAAGTATATAAATAGAATAATTTTAAGATAAAGCCTAGCACAGGGAGCCTAATTGCTGAGCCTGGGAGAGGGAGAAGAACTGTAGATTGCAGCACACAGGGAGGCCAATCTTGCTGAGTGATGGACATCCAGAAGGAATTCAAGGGATTGGGGAGTTTGTGTTTAAGCAAGATATGGGAGAAAGGGGAGTAGTCTTCTGGGATTCTCCACAAATTCTCCTACGGTTCTGTACAAAAAATAGGTTAAAAATGTAATTTGATAGGGTTGTAACTCCACCATGTACACTACGTAAGAGAAGAAAGAGTACCATGGACCTGTTTATTTCCTCTTGCCAAGGCCAGAATATGGAGACTTTTCCACGTCTGCTGCTGTGCATGCAGCACTGGCTTTAGTTCCAGTTGTTACTGGACTTCAGGGTTTAGGATAAGAATGAGTTTTCCATTTCTTAGTAAGTATTAAAGCTCTTAATTTTTATTTGTGTGTCTGTTTCCAGGATGGTATAATAAGTCTGCAAGAGTGAAATTTTCTTTTTCTTCCCTCTCAAGGTGCCTGTTGCTTGTCAAAAATCAATGTTGTAAGGGACCCCTTTGTCTAAGAGCCACAGGTTTCTGATATGTGTTTGTTTTTACCTAATAAATGACAGGAGAGGGAATCCCAACCCATCCCATCTCATTCTTTTCTTGTTGGAGCTCATGCTCAGGATCAGCTGTGGAAGGAACTAATAAAATGGAATCAGAAAAACCTTGCAAGATCTTTGACAAATCTGAGCCTTACCCTGCACTCTAAGGCTCATTCTTAAAAACCTGATCATCTTTTTGGCTATTGAGTCCTTGCCAGTCCTGCCTGTTCTAGTTCATGTTTCTTAACCAAAAGGTAATTTGAGGTCTGGATCAACAGTTGCTAAACTGAAAAACCCTGGTAGCGACTGAGGTGCCTGCTAGCACTGTTACATTGGCATTTTCCCTAAACTGATCTGATTACTTATGATCCTTTAAGAAATCTAGACTGTTCATTAGCTCTAGAAGGTTCTGTTTAGATCAATTTCTTCTCCTTTTCTTTGATTGGAAGTCAGGCAGTCTTTGTGTTTTGGTTGCTCATTCTTAGATTTCTCAAGGGCCTCATTCATGTCAATCAGAGAGACTTCATCCTCCTTGGACCGCAAAATTGCTTTTATTAGGCTGTATATGGCCCCCATTCAGACGTGTAGGAACCAGTTCTTTTATACTCCTCGTCTGTGAAAACTGATATTTTAGTGCCTATAACTTCAGTCTGACAATTAGGAGTAATCCATGCCCTCATGGTGAATTCATTCTCAAAACAGCATTCCATGAGGACAAGCTGAAACTTAGACCCCACACAGTGGTTTTGCCTATATTTCTTCCTTTTAGCTAGAGCAAGCAATCCATCATCTAGTTTTCTTTCTTAAGCTTCACTTTAAGCAAAGCTAAGTTGAATTCTGCAGCCTCTGTTTTATTACCTGGAAAGATCAACGTCTTTCAGAAGCTCTTCTAGACAATGTCAAGTTACTCAAAGTTTATCTGTATTTGTGGCCACCTGCATCAATGTGCATGTGATTTTCTTTTCTGCAGAATGTGAATCATACTGTCTATGAAAACAGATTATCTAGAGATAATTGTTTGAAGCAAGAAAAAGTACTTACTGAGCAGGAATCAGAAATAACCAAAATTACTTCCCCCCGGAATCTGGGAATCTGAGATGTTTTCATTTCCTACATGTATTCTGTAACTTCCCATCCTTTCTTACTACTGCAGAACATAAGACGTACCCAGTTTTATATTGTCACACTGGAATGGTTTCTGTCTTGCCAACAATATCCTTTCTGGTGATTTGAGTTCTTGGTTTTCCCCACATGCTGAGCCAATGACTTTAGAGAATCAACTGAATACTCCAAAATCTCTTTCCTGAGTTGTAATTGCCAATTCTAAGCTCAGCATTGTGTATTTTTTGCCCATGTGGATTAATTTGTATTTATCTGTTTTGAAGCCTCTGTTACCCACTTGATTTTGTCTGATTTTTCTGGAATTCCTTATTACATAGAGTCACATCTGCATTCTTTGTATTAAAAGAATCTGAGAGTTGGTCCTGTCTGTGCACTTAACCCCTTGTGCTGAGGTATTATGAAAGGAGGGAGAGGGCGTTTGAGTGACCTGTAAGATGTGCATGGCTCACAAGGACACTTACCATCAAGTGATCTCTGCATGGAGAGTGCACATGCAGCAAAAGCAGAATGCAACTCATGCAGGAGGGTAAGGAAGCATGCTTTTATTTTCTTTAACTGAATTTTTTCATACCCCGAGATTTAGATGTAGGGTTTACGTTCTGTGTATGATGTAGTTGTAATTTGAGAGTGAGACAATACTTGAGTTCCATCCAGTGCATGGAACCTGTGTTTAAGTCTCCTCCTCGGGTGCTTCCTGAGAAAGATTATTGTAGAGTATTATACCTCATGGAAGAGATTTGAAATGTTGGACTATGTAGGAGGTCTCACTGGAAGCTTTCTTATCTTCATTTTGCATCTTAAGATAGAAGAAGGGTGAGGGGTGTCAAGCTGTTGGCTGATTTCCTTGGCAAATGCCCCCTGTTGCAGCTGAAGGGAGAGGTGTGATGGCATTGACAGAGCGCTTTGGCATGAGGGCAGAGCTGTGTAGCTTGAGTGGTAGAGCACGAGATGTGATTTCTCACGTACATCTTTCTTGTTTCCCTCTTAGATGAACTAAAGTAGGTTTCAATTGTTAATGCATGTAGAAGGGAAAAGGAAGGGATGATGTTATGTCATCTTGGCTTTTTAAAAATGTAGTTGGGGAGCTCTGACAAGAGAAGCATTTTGTTTGGAGAGAAATCCAAATCACTTTATAACTCAGTGTGGGGGTTTTTGTTTTGTTTTCAACTCTGAGCATTGATCTGTGCTTACAACCCCACTGAGTAAGTGGACAACTTGCTCTCCATCCAGTTCTAAGTTGAGTTGTAGATCTTATTTGCCATCTGGCAAAGCATGGCATGACGGGGAGTTTCAGGGAAGCATCCGGGTTTAGAACAGTGGAAAAGCAGAGAGGTTTGCCAGTTTGGAATGGAAATAGGGCTGTCAGGAACACAAAACTGGATGAGAAGCATGAGTTTAGGCTGAAATGTGATTGTAGAGGCCTAGAACTGCTGTAATAACTATATCTGAGCACACATTTATTTAGTAATTTAATTTTGTTGTTATAACAGGTATATAAATGTTTAAGCATCACAGTTTTTTGACATAATGATTTCTTTTAAAATTGAAGTTGGTGCAAGATCAGTATTGAGAAAAGCTCTCTGCAAAGCATTTTGATTTGTCAGTCCCAAGTGCTGACAGTATTTGACAATTTTTGCCCTTGGTATATGATGTATTTCAAATATGTACAATTCACTCTCACTGATACGTTTGCTGCAGTAAATCCATGCCCTTTGGATGGGTACAGAATTGGAAGAATGAGTTTAGTGAGTTGTGCACTGGGATGTTTTAGGGCTGGAGCTGAATCTTCAGACTGTAGCTCCTACTGCTTTTCTTCCCACATTTCCTCGCCTACCGCCTGAAGGCCACTCCTGAGCCTGCAGTTACAAGCCTCGAGGGTAGTTAGTCCAGACTCTTGAGGACATTGCCTTTCTTTCCTGGGACAAAAATAAGAGAAAGTCTGAGAGAACTTCATCCTTCACCGAGGCAACGCAGGCACAATTTGTCTATTTCATTCATTGACACTTTTTGATTTGGTCTGCCTTCCAAAGGCAGATGATAAGATGGGTTGTCTGTGCAGACCTTGCACCCTAACAAAAGAGGCTTGTCTGAGAAATGCTACTTGTCTCCCACTGCTAAACTGGGTATAAGTGAACTCATGGTAACTTTGTATGGAATTACTTGCTTAAAATGCTAACATTATTATGATATATGAAGGAGTCACAAAGACCACCTTCAGTTAGTACATAAGGCTTGCTAATTTGCAACGTTATTTTTGCTGGTTAGTGTTTTTTTTCTCCCCCCTTAATTAGAAATTTTAATTAAAGCATGCTGTGTATTAAGATGTTAAAGCTTTGACTGGCAGTTCGGAATTGCAGGAGGATCAGCTGTCTCTGTAGGGCTGTAGCACAACAGGGATTAGCTCGCACCCTTCTGCCTGCAGGTATGTTTTGCTTTTTGAGTCAGATCATCAGAAAATGTTCTTCAAGGCGGCGTTCATCTTCCTGATCAGACCTTGTCTGTTCCCAGGGACCCGAGTTTAGAGATCTACAAATCCACTGATCATACATAGGGTGAAAAGACAAAGTCTCAAAACTGAATGACAAATAGGTGAATCGGAGGAGGATTTCACGATGGCACTGGATCAGCCTTGCCTCTGTGTCTGCTTGTTCCAGTTGGGTTGGTGCTAGTGGAGGAGGGTTCCCTGTCCCTGCCTTTGGAGGTCAGTTACGATGTTGGCACTTCCTGCAGCTCCCGTTTTCAGTCCTGCTCAGTATTGTGGAAGAGAGCTGCCTTGAAGAGCGTTCACCATCCTTGATCTGCTGGTGTCAACTGTCTGTAACACACCATGCGCAGCGCGTTGCTGAGCGTGAGGGAGCCTTGAAGGCTCATGTGTGTTGAGTTGCTCAGGCTCCCTTACCTCATTTTTCTTCTGTCCAGCTTTAAAGCAGATTTATGGGAAGATAGGGATAGATTCTTAAACATTAGCATTTAATGTTTCCAGCATCACGCTCTTGGAAAGTACAAAAACTTCTGCTGTTGGATAATTATGGAATAATCTATTTGTAAGGCAACTGTTTCCCCAGCTTCCTCACACTTGTTGGGTATCTTGTGTCCTTTGAGCCTGAAGATGCGTATTTTTGTTCTGCCTAGTGTAAATGTGGGTTTTCCTGACAAATACCCAGTCATTTTAAAAATTGCTGAAATGCATTTTCCAAGATATCTTGTGGCACTCTAACCCACAAGCTAATTATGAAACTTCAATTTTGATTTGCTATTTTCAGTTGATTTCATGTTCTGCTGGAACAGATCATGATTTCCCTTCCTTCTTGCTGTTAGATTGTTTACCTTTGTCAGATGTCATCTGTCTTTGGAAGTGCAAATCTTCACAGCCTCTGTTGGTATAGAAAACTATCCATGTTTCTAATGGTTTTATTAAATCAATATGCTTTTAAAAATGAAGATTGATCAGTGGCATTTTAATAATTTTGGTAATATCTGTCCGTTTTCTTAAGCATCAGTCCCCCAGAGCCTTGCTGTGCAGGGCCTGTGCTATTGAGCTGTGCAGTGACGCCCGAATCTTTTTTCTTGGATGCTTCTGTTAATGTCTCAGTGTAGTTCAATTTATACGTGCTTTGTGGTTACCTTTCACTTGTCAATACTCAATTTCAACCCAGCTTTGATGATACTTAAGTTCTTCCTCCTCCTGCCAGCTAAATTAACTTTGGGCTGCTTGCAAATCTCCCTGAATTGTGTAGTTCTTCCCTTTCTGGAAGGTCAGTAAAGTTAAGCAACACTGAGATTAACATGCATTTTTTTAGCACTCTCTTAATCTTGCATTTGGTTAAACCCAGACTTTATTTTATTTCTGTCCTTTTCTTTCTTTGTTGTTTTTTGTTTGGGTTTTTTTTCAGCAGGTCTTTGATAAGCCCAAGGATTTATGAATGTGTGTGGATAATTCCAATATAGTGGGGATGCCCAATTTTCCTTTGCTTTTTTGATCCTTAATGAATCATGTTTATCTAGATGGTATCTGGATAATGATCAACCTGGCATTGCAGTAAGCTCACACTGCTCTGTAATTCCCAGAAGAATTTTAAACTTCTGTTTTCAAGAAATTGGTGACATTGGTAATTGACTGCAGTTAAAACATATATTTCTGTTAATGTGTGAATCATTTAATAATGCTGTCAATAATGTAACAATGCGTTTTAACAGTCTTTTTCTGCTGATTGTCCACTTAGTGGACTCAGCCATTCAGAAGCACATTCCTTTTTTGTGGGGTTTTTTGCCATCCAGTGAAAAAATCTGAACCAACAGTTGATAGTTACTGAACATTATTGAGCTTCTCCCCTTTTTGCTGAGCAATTCTTGTCCAAAGTTGCTCATAAGGTTGGCTGGAATATTGACACAAATTCTTGTGTTCTTCACCTGATTGAGAAAGCAGCTTCTGTTTTAATGAAAACTTCAGTTTTACCAGTTTATTCATCTGAATTCCACAGTGCTGTCAGAGAGCACTGTGGAATGATTTTTTCCTGGAAGGACTTTTGGAGGTATCCTGTATCCTGAGTCAGGCAACCCTTGAGGAGTGGTTGAGCAAACCCAGCGTTACCATCCTGCACCAGGCTGCTCCTGGCTTCTGCCCGTCGCAGTAACATCCCAGCCCAGCGTTTCAGTGCCTTAAAAAATGAACATCAGGAGAGGCTTTGCAACAAGTTGAAAATGAGCAGTGATGTAGAAAATATGCCATGATTGAAGAAAGGCTAATTTAATTAAACATTTATGGCTGGGATGCTGCGGTGTAAACAGCCTGTGGCTCCTGGTTTGCAAATGAGGTGTCTTTCTCTTTGTGGCTAATCTGGCTGTTTGTGCCGTGGCGGTACCAGCGTTTCTGTCACTCTGAGCTCAAAATATCGCATCCAGGTAAGTGACTGTGCTCTGTATGAGGTAGGAGAAGCTCTTCACTTAAACCACAGGTGTGCAGCCTTTCTCAGAGGGATGGCCTGCAGCAGCACAAGAAGTTACAATGCAGCAGGGCTGCATCCATTCCCCTTTGTGATGTTTGTATATTAAGAGGAGGAGCTCTGTTACATGCATGATTTGGAGGACAATATGGTAGTGTCTCATTCTGATTGCACCAGATCAGGTGGAAGGTAGCATCTATTCAGCTTCCAGTCTGTTTCTGACATCTCCATGTATTCCTTGGAATCCTTGTGAACTTAGCAGCAATGTTAAAAAGAGAAGCAGTTGTTGTTTTAAAACTCAATGAGTGTCCAATTTAGGATCAATATAAAGATATTAAGAAAGTAAACCCTCTTTTGTCCTGTCAGTTAGCAAGATCTCTTCTGAATCTGTCATTGATAAGCAATCTCTTTGTGCCTTTTCAGTAAGAAGTTGTCATCTGTTAGATGGATATAGACTGACAGGGGCTATCACTTCGTGAAGGGGAATCATAAGGTCATCTTGTCCCTTCTCCCTGCCCAAAAGAAGGATCAGCTCTATGTAGATATTAGGATGCCTTCTGCACCTTTGTGTGTAACAAATAGGTTTTAGTTATTACAAAGTGCCATGCAACTTCACCTCTGTGCGGGCTGTTGGGCAGACAATCCCCAGCAGAAAACGTTTGCTATTGCCTAAGCCATGGGAAATGCTCTCTTACTCCGTTAGCCTCACTGCACTTGCTCATTTTTTTTTCCCCCTACTAACTCAAAAGAGGAGGGAAACATATCTTTGCAACCACGCAAGCAGGAATTAGCCCAACTGTATTTTACAGGTAAACTAACAAATAAGGGGAGAATCTGAGCGGCCCCCGGGGACCTGAATTTGTTTGCCGCTGGGCCGTTCTATCTGCAGCTGGCATCAGCGGAAACCTGAGTGCTCCATTAAAAGTCGACAACCTCTGTTCACTGGGGCACGGGGCAAACAGAGCCAGCCTGTTCTGCAGACAGACTGACGGCCTTTATCTCCCCCCACCCAGCTTGTGATGGGAAATGATGAGACTCTGAAACAAAAAGCTTGAAAGTAGGACTGGGTACTTTTACCCTGCAGCTGCTGTACCAAGGAAGAGCAGCAGCACAAGGTTGTCTTTCAGGGGCCACCAGTGGGAAATACACTGAGTGCAACCCATTAAATGGGGATTGTGGCTCATCTGAGGGTGCTACTAGGAATAGGGAATAATACATGGTGCAGGTGTGGGCCCCAGATAGTGACCAGGGGTGTGTGCATCTGAAAGTCTTCATTCCAGTGCCTTGGGGATTGCATGAGTAAGTTACCACTCCCAAAGACAAACAGGAACAATAATCTACTGTAGTGTCCACCCTTTCAACTATACCCATGGATTAATGCCTTAAGTAACATCTTGCAACCCCCTCACACACCCTGAAGAGGCTCAAACCTACACTGTCCTATAGAATTATCTTGCAGTAAATGTGATTGCTAAAATGATGCCTTGATGCTCTGGCCGTTCATGAAGCAGAAAGTAGAGGTACGTGTGTCTTTGTCCCCATGGTACAACAAGACTGAATTGCACTTCAAACGTGGGGTTATGGATGATTCATGTGAAAATACATAGAATTTGATGGTTTGGGCTTCTGAAAAGACAACGCTTCAGCCAAGGGACAGTGTGCCACACAGGAAGTACACTGGGCTTTGATGGTATCAGTCTGAAGGGAAATGTACGATACTGCTCCGAATGCAAGGGAAGTGGTCTTTCCACTCTGAGTTTGCAGATATTTGACTGGTAGATTCATCAGTTCTCCAGTGCAGAAGAATATAACTTTATCCCATCCTTGCTGCTCCTCTGTTCCACCTACTGTTTTCATCAATAGAGCTCTCTGGTACAGCCAGCAAGGTGCTGTTTCACACAGCCTTGAAGACTAGATTTTGTTACTAAATGCTGTTGTTTTGTTACTTGCCATTTTTGTTTGGAGTCTGGGTATGTGAGCTCTTCAGTAGTAACATTGGAGTTTTGGGGTTGTTGGTGGTTTGTGCATAATCCTGCCATCCTTTTAGCTTTTGTAACAGTCTGACTGAAATAACGTGTGTAAAGGAAGAGTTCCCCAAACCAGCTGCCTTCTGTTCATCTTAATCTCTAGTCAGTGCGGGTGACCTTACCATAACAATCAAGATAGTTTGTGTTCCAAAAGCTTGAATGCAGACATGAATGCTGCAAATGCCCTTTTGCTCTTAGCTTTCCACCCTGTGTCGGGTACATAGATTGAACCATTATTCTAATTACCTTTTGAATGTAAAGGTGTTATCCCATGAATGGGATTTTCAGAAGCAGTAGCCCTAAACCTACTCTTAAACCAGTGAAAATTAGTTTTATGGATGACTTCAGTGGGATGGGCATGCCCCCAGCATAAAGTTGAGGGCTCAAGCCAAGTCACTACCATACAGCTGCATGAGTGACCTTGGTGGTGTCCAGCACACTTCTCCATTGCACCATGTGAATGTCCCCAGAATTTAGGGTGTTTCCCCCCAGATTACAAGGATTTAACCTCTCATTTGTAGGATATACTTCAATGTTTGTACAATAGTGTCTACACCTCTACTCACAATAAATTCTGGCCTCCCTGCACAGGAGGAAAAAGGAAGGGAAAATGTCTGGGGAAGGTAGCACATGAGCACAGACCACTAAATGCATTTGGATATTGTGTTTTGGTTATAACAGTGGGTGAAACCTAAGGATAACCCACTGCAAAAATGGGGCAAGGATGACTCTAAAAAATAATACTTTGGGCTTCAAGCTTGTGACCTTGTTTTATGTCAGTTTGACCATGGTGTTGTACTGTATCAAAGAATAATCTGAAGCACTTGCATGTTGAATGAAGCAGTATGAGATCTTACCAGAAGGGATTTGTGGATGTGCTTTACTGGTATCTGTCACTTAATGCAGAAGTTTTGAAGATTTCAGAGCCCTGCCTGGGCTCTCTGGCTAGTCTGAGATAGCAGTGGGTCCTTAAGGTCTTGCCTTTTTCATACCTGTTTCTCAAATCCATGTGAAGAATCTAAGTGAAGGTTTGTGGTGATGAGGGTGGTAGGAATGGGGGGCAGCAAAACTATAACAGGCACTTTTGGTTGATTTGTGTTTAGCTTTAGCTTTTAAGTCCCTCTCAGTGCACCATCTGTAGGTCTAAGCCTACTGCTTGGCTTCATGGCATCTGAGACTTCAGAGGTGTTAAGAATGGGAAAGAAACCCAATGATCTGAACATCAGGAAGTTGATGTCCTGTAGTCCCCTTAGCAAGCCTGCCTGGCATGCATGTTGAATATTGTCTGCCAGGTAAGTGGATCATGTGTCTGTTTCGTCTTAGTTTAAGTTACTTTGTGTCTGTCTCAGACTCCAGAAAATTTGCCCTGGGTGTATCATGCCCATTTCTAAGTGTTCTGGGAGATGCCTTTGGTTTGCACCTACTTCTGCCTTCTGGTTTGTGACCAGTTCTTTTTCTCCCTTCCCTGTTTTTTCTGACATTCTTCTGGTCAATAGTTTTGTTTCTTACAGCCCCAAGAGCAGAGTTAGAGGCGGAAGCAATGCAAAACTCAGATATGCCCTCATCTCTCTTCAATCTGTTTATCTTCCGCAGAGGCCTGATAGTGAATGACATTCATATAAACAGTGGGTAAAAGACCTGATGTGCACAGTTCAAACATCCTGTCATGATCTGGGCACATGTACTTGATTGAAAAATAAACACCTAACATGCATAAACACGTGATGTGTTTTCCTGGTTAACATTTCGTGTCCCCATGCTGTATGTGACCTACAGTTCATTCCTCCATTTTCCCACCATCCATAAGATTTAACTTGATTTCTGCTTCGAGCTGCTGCCTGTGACTTGATTCCTGCCGTAGGCAAGTTTACCTGAATGCAAGTTTGTGATATGACAAACAGTACTTCAAGGAAATACTTAGATGCTTTTCTCTTTCTAGTAATGACCTGTTAAACCATTTTACACATTTTAATTTAACTTTGTCTTTCCTGCTCGATACACTTGAGGGAAGAGACAGTGTTTCAGTCCCGAAAGCCATGTAGGTAGGAGCAGGCTATCATTTCAAATTTTGGAATTTCTGTTTTGCAAGACCCAACTGGACAAAGGCCTGAGCAACCTGGCCTGAACTGACTTTGCTTTCAGTGGAGGTTGATGCTAGATGGTCTCCCAGGATCTTTTCCAGTCTGAGTGACTCTGTGAGTCTGTGTTCGGTTGTGTGCAGCCACAGACAAGATTGGGTGTTTTCATGCTGAAATTCCTGTAGCTTAAAAGAAAAGCAGCAGCTACCGGTTTGTGCCCTGGGAGCTCTTCCACTTTGGAGTTGGTCTCTTCTTCTGCTAGAGAATAACTGAGGTGTAAGGACCTTCACAACACATCACATTTCTTTTTAGGGGTATTTGGAAGCTGATTCCCTGTGGGGGAAATCCAACCGTGCAACTCTCAGGGTCTGGAAAAGAAAGAACTGGAAGTCCTTGGGAAAAGGTGAGATGGGCCTAACTAATAGGTGTGTGTGTAGGAAGAGGACGCATCGGCCACTTGATGTCGAAGGCCAAAAGTAAGCTCCAGCACTACCTTGGATATCCTTTTCATTGCCAGCTTCTCTCCAATGTGCTCCTGCAGTAAGATATATATATATATATATATATTTATTTATTTTGTTTAACCTGAAGACCAAATGTTTTCAGGAACTGAAGAAAAACTAACAGATAAGTTGCTCGAAAAGATGTATCCAGAAGGTGCAGTGAAACTCTTAGAGCCGTCATTCAGAGTAAATGTGGTTTGGTTCCAGGTCCCGCCTGTGCTCAGTCCTGGACTGTCTTGAATGTCTCTGGCCATTCTCTGGCTGTGGTAGCAGTGGACTCTCTGTGCTGGGCCTATGAAGATAACAGTGATCCAAGTGCCTGGCTGGGAAGTCCCTGACCGTATGTGGTAGTTTCACTGTGCTCATCCTGTCTCAGTGGAGGGACATGACAGAACATCCCAGAGCTGTGTTTCTAGAAAGGAGAACTCCATTTCATGCAAAGGGGGTGGGTGCTCGCCCATATTACTTAAGGAACAGACCTTGTGGCAAAGACCTTCAAACTTTGTGTTTTCTCCTCCATCTGGAAAAGCAGATGGCAAGCCCAGTTCAGGAGGTGCTGATGTTAGAAAGGATCAGGCTTTGGGCCTGCAGGACTCAGTGACAAGCATCTTGGCATATAGAAAGGCTTGGTGGGATCCTGGTGTAGAGACTTACATGTGCAGTTGACAGCTCTGTCCATGAGAAGAAGTTTGTTTTTACTAGGAGCTGCATTGTGCGTGCTGTTCATCCCTAGCTGTCTCTTTGCCCTCCTGCTATCCTCAGCTCTTTTAGGAACCTTAGATTTATCGCTCTTGGATCATCTGTCTTGTTCTGGCTTTTAAAAATAAAAGCTTTTCAAAGGGCCTTTGGAACAGGCTGTGTTGTTTTTGGCCGGGGCTCTTGGTGACACTCATTGCAAAATTAAAACTTCTAATTAGAAAGCAAAAAAAAAAAAAAAAAAAAAAAAAAAAAAAAAGCAAGAGAAAGAAAACACATTGCTGCAAAACAATTAAGGTGGATATTTTAATTGCCCCAGAGGCATGGAATTCACATCCATTGGGGAGTTTGTTCTGCCCCAAAAGATCACTGCAGAAAATGATCACTGCTTTCCATAACTAATCTAGAACCTCTCATTTTAAATCCTCAATCAAGCATCTCTGCCAAGACACTTGGATGCTGCCTCAGTTGATGCAAACGTCCTAATAAGAACCATTTAAAATTAACACACATGATGTGGAGAAGATGAGATACCGGGAGAAAGTAGTAGTTAAGGATGGCAATGGAGAAGTTGTAGTAAAAAATAGATGCAATGGAAATAGAAATGCGGGTGACCTCTGTGACTTCGGATTTTTTGAGTGGTTCATCTCCCCTCTGCAAACTTCTTGCAAATTGCCTTGAGATCATCTGCCGGCAGGCTCTGTGCCAGAGGGGAAGGAGGTATGCATTTGTAGAAATTCGTATGGACTGCTTCCCAGTTTGACTGGGTGCTGCTTGACGCTGCTCTCTCTTCTTTTCTGTGGGTGCGTGCTTGGCCCTGGCCAAACCCTCAGGTCTTTCCACGGTAACTTTCACTGGGGTAGTGGTGGCATTTTTGTGCTTGTTGGTGTTTGTGTCCACCAGAACCCCTATGAGGTCCCAGTCATGCTCGCTGCAAACCTGCTTTGAGAAGAGGGGGAAAAGAAACAGAGAAAAGGAGATGATTGACAGTAGCCCTTTAGATTTCTTTGTTAATGCACGAGTAATAAGATAAGGCTTATCTTTAAATGTTCGTGGAATCGAGACTTTGATGGAAACAGGCTTTTGGGTTAATATATTTTTGATAGATAAAGCAGAATGAAATGGAAAGACCAGGAGAACATACAGTATATGGAGAAAGACATATTTCTCTTTTCAGTCTGTCTCCTTATATGCTGTCTGTGTGTGAGTGTATGACATGTGTACATAAATGATGTGTTTGTAAACACACACTCAGTGCATGTGTTTTGGGGGGGGACACGGGCCCAAAAGGGGTGTCACTTCTGTAAGAGGCAGCTGAGTGAGATGAAATCTGCTGCTGCCTGCCAGTTGAGGGAGAGAGGGTGAGATTTTTCATCTCCACTTCCCCTCAAGTCCAGCTATTGTCAGATGGGTAAACGTGAGCAGATAAGAGGTTGCAATATAGCATAGATTTTGCTTCCTCCTCCTCTGCCACGGAGCAGGAGTTGCGTGCTGGCCCCTTGGAGGAGTCTGGACAGCAAAGTTCTGGGGGTTGAGCTGCGCAGGGGGAGTTTAGGATGTCATAGTCATTAATGCATTTCAGCTCAAGCCCGTTGTATGATCTGTTTTGCATATTTGCACATTTGGATGAAATTATCTCGCAACCGTGCGTAGTACGGTGTCTGGGAACGCCCTGCCAAAGGGGTGCAGTCTCCTTGCAGCAAGGAGCTGCAGCGCCTGTGACTTGGACCACAGACCGTTTGGTTGCTGATTTTCAGTTGTGTGTGTAGATCACAATTGTTGAATTTTTATCTACCCGGCCTCCTCCTCTCTTTTATACCTCTTCAATGAGGAGTCATCTTTCCTTTCTTTTATCTCCCTGCCCATGAACTCCTGTGCTGGAGCCCCAGCCATCTGAGCTACGCAAGTAGATGTGACAGGGAGGCGGAGGACGGGAGACGAAGCCTTGTCAAGCTGCAGTGCTAATCTGGGGAAGAAAGCAGAGGAGAAACCTCCTCTAATACCGCAGTACAGCTCCGGGGTGACATACAAAGTTCACCTTAGCTTCCAGGCAGGGAGGCAAGTTTGCCATTGTAGCTTTAGGGGAAGGCGTAAGAGAAAGCCAGGTGGATTTGGCAGTGTTGTGTAGAGTGGGGTGAGGGAGGAGGTACGGTGCTAGAAAAGCAAAAAGAATTCAGCTGTGGATGGATGTGTATGGATATGTGTCCATCCTGATGAACATAGGACAGGGAGCAGCAAGAAGGGCAGGGCCACAGTAGCAGAGGTAGTAGCTGCTGGTCCCATCTCCCAAACGCTGATCTAAGACACTGTGATCAGTAATTTCCACCACGGAGAAAGAAGAAAAGCAAATGGAAAGCTAGGGTTAATCAGGCCCAAATCCATATGATCTGCAAGATTATGAATCTGGTCCTGGTTACAGAAATACCACCTCTTTGCAAGTGTCCAAGCTGTTGGTTTTGTCTGTATCCCGGCTGGACTCCATGATCTCTCCCTCTCAGGATGTGCGGGCACACCCCCATCATCTCACCAGGTCACACAAAACATTACTGTAAATTGCCACAAGAGCATCACAATTAACTGCTGGTAAATGTCTCCTAGCAAGTGAATGGCACAGCTGGGAGGGGAAGGTTCCAGGGTCTTTGAAGACAGACAAAAGGATTAGTGAGCCTAAAAAAAATTATTTGAATCAACCTGGGAGAGCAAGAGACATGTTTTTTTTTTATTTGATTTCACCAAATGTGCGACTATGCCAAATTAGGACTTTGATTTCTCTTATTGTAATGAGATCTCTTCGACTTGTTTTGAGGTTTTGCTTGCTTTTTAAGAGGTTATAAAGTCAGCTCTGAAAATGAAACTCATGGGGCAAAAGCTTTGGTTCTTTGCAAAACTGGTGACAAATCTGACTGTATGCCATCAGGACTGGCATCAAAGCCAGACAAATAATTTTTCAAGGAATAATTTTCATGGAACAGACTGCAAATGTAGTAGAACACAAATTCCTCGTGTATTTATCATTTATGTTTATTTCAGCGTTTCACTGAGTGTTAGGCTCTTGGCTCTGTCTTCCTGAGCTTGTTTGTCCCTGGTTATGGTGCCACTGGTGGTGTTTCTGCTCGTAGCTGGGTGAGTGTGTTGATGCTTGTGAGCACCCATCACGGGTGCCAATATTTGCACCACCCTGAAATCAGCTTCCTTTGAACAATTCTCACTGGCAAAACTGTGCCATTAGGAACCAAATGCATTTTAGAAACCTGCGTGTACATTGGTTAGAATATATTTGTGTAACTCATGGACCCCTATATTTAATTAACGTAAAAGAACTGTCTTGAATCTAAGAAGCTATCTAGTTGCAATTAGTTCTTGTTTGCTAATTAATTACCAATGGATGATTAAAGACTTGTTTACTGAGGTTTAGCAGCTATCAAGACACACATCTAGTACTCAGGGGATTTACTATGCAGTAACTGGATTGTTGAATTAAATTCTTATTGGAGACCTTTAAACTGTGACCGAGGAGAGCTGCTCTGCAGCCGGAGTTTCCTCTAACAGCTCATCTCTGTCCTCCTCCTGGATCTGCTGCCATGGGTAGTGTTGTTCCTGAGGGGGGAGGTTCCGTGGATCCTCCTGGCTCACTGGGACGAGTAACTTGTTTCCTTCTGCAAATTCAAGGTAAGGGAAAACAGGATCTGAGGTGTTGGCTGTGCTGGTAGAGCAGCTCTGCTTGCATGCTGCCTGTCTGGTCTTACAGTCATGTTTCATCTTAGTCTCTTCACTGATGTTCATCAAGAGTCTTACTCCAAACAGACTGCCACAAATAGAGTCTTTTTCTGTTGAGATTTGTTTGCATACTGGCTTCTGCCTCTTGTGTCTAAGTTTTTGGGTTTGCTTTTCTTGACGATTTGCTGCTTGGTTTTGTTGAATTGTTTAAAGCCTGTGGATTTGTTTGCAGATTTAGTCCCCGTGCTTATGGTCTCTCTGGTCACCAAAACCCAAGTTTCTGCTCACCACTTGATGAACGAGGACAAGATTTATGGTGGTAATTAGTGGCTTTTTTGGGTAACCAGCTTGAAGAGGCTTGAGAAAGTGGTGCATCAGCTGCCTTTGCAAAGCCAAGCTCTTGAGGTGTCTGGAGATGTGCAACCAACATTGCTTCATGCTTTTGACAGCCCAGCCCTGCACGTTGTGGGTAAAACAACAGACAGGAAAGTTAAGCAGATATTCACACCCAGAAGCTCTTGGGTTTACCAGTAGAGAGTTGTTTCCTATAAACTGGCAGAACAAAAGCTGTTCATGCATGTGTTGGTGAATAATAAGGGACAGAAACATGGCTTATGAGACCAGGAGTTCAGAGTTTGAAGGGATGGTGTTAAAAGCTATCCTGCAGGATATTTCAGCTTCTCTGTCAAGGGCTGCTCTTCATTTTGGTTTTTAGCCTGTAGGTCACAAAGGGAGGTAGGAGACCAGCAAGGGCACTGGGATTTTCTACATGGAGAGAAGCCTGGTAGGATTTCATGGAATGATTTCATCCATTCTTTCATTTTCTCTTGTGCTTTCCTTATAAATAAGCCTGAGGTTTGGATTGCTTTTCTACCAGGCTCTCTCACTAAGCAGAACTGGCAGGAAAAAAAAAAAAGAGAGAATGAGCAACTGCGGCAGAAAAGTGATTAAAAAGAATAATTAGCATTTGCCCCCGATAAATGAGCAAAGCCATTAATTAGACTGATTTACTCCTGCCTTTTTTTTTTCCTTCTCCCTTTCCTCTTTTTTTTTTTTTCCTCTCTTTATCAAATGGCAGCGCCGTGACTGCCCCTTTGGTACGTTTTCATCAGCTTTTCACCAGTTGTCAGAGCTAACACCCTCCTTTCCTGGAGCCCAAGCAGCCTCTTGTAGCTAATGGATATGGAATGCAGCCAGAGCTGATAGCTGCTAGATCTCTGCTGGCTTACAGGTGTTTCCATCATTACTGGCGTATTATCTGCCACTGGGTCCCCTTCCTCCTCCTCCTCCTCCTCCTCCTCTTTTCCTTTCCCTCTGTTTTCACCCTTCTTTGCAGTGTTCTAGAAGTAATTACAGTTTAAAAAAAAAAAAAATGCTGGCAGATTTTTAAGAATTTTATTTAATGCAACACGATGTCCTGGTGATCAAATCAATTTCTTTTTTTGGCACGGTGACAAGCAGCGATGCTGCTGCTGTCGCCTGTTTGAATGTAATTACCAGGATGAAAGGGAGAATTTTAATTAAGACAATTTCCCCCCCACACCTTCTTCCCTCCCCCTTATTCAAATCATGAGCTGGGGGCTGTGTTTTTTTAGTGTTTTTTTTAATATATATATATGCTTTTTTATTAAGAAATATTAGTAATCATCAGGCTGTTGCATATTATATCCTGAGTGTGTCCTCCCCCCTGCTCCCACCCTGCTGAGAGCTGGCTGAAGGCAGGGGTCTGTGCAGAATGGGAGAACGATATGTATGTGGTCTCAAATGGGGGCTTGGCAGTTTACAAGCAAATACGAGCATAAAAGTCCTTGTTTCAAATTTAAATGGTGCAAATGTGATCACTGGCACATATGGTGCTTGGAGCCTTTTGTGATTAATTATTATATGCATTCCTGTAATGCCCAGAGGCCAAATTCTTCATGCAATTTAGGGTATTGGAAGCAGAGACGGGCCCAAATCACTGCTTAGGAGCCAAACACCACAGAAACATTGCAAAATCTGGATTTAGCCTTCCTTCTTCAAGCCCACATCTAATTTAAGGAAGCATTTGAATTGTGTGCTGGGAAATGGGTAAGAGAAGGTGCTTCTGAAATAGGAAGAGGAAGAAAGTTGTTGGCAAAGGGGAAATGTGAGGTCAAATGGGAGAAGAATATGCTGGGGTTGGTCGGAAGGAGCTGGAAGCTGAGGAGAAGTAAGTGGCAGCTGCTGTCATGGAGCCTGGAAAATAAGGGAATTGAAGCTTTATTTGGAATGAGCTTTACCTTTAAGGTTCAAGCAAATACAAACATATTTCTTATGGAACTCTGGCATGGGAAGTGCATTGGTAATGGGTTTTGAAAGTAAAGACCATGAATTAGAGTTAGGGCTTCATGGGGAGGATATGAGGTGCTGAGCTAAAGATTTTGGGGGGTGGTTAACCAAATTGTCTAGTCATCTGGTCCAGGTGAGTCTTCTGATTTTTCTCAGGGGTGATGCATGGCTGAGGATTGTTTTAACTGGTTGTTGTCTTGGAGAGGGCAACGTTACCCTGCAGTTCCATCATCTCTCTGCTCCTCAATCCCACCACCATTTGCAACAGCAATACACAAATTCCTTGGGAGTGCCACAAATCAAAGGCAGCACCTAGGGAAGGAGCATGGAGAGGAATTTTTTCTTATTGCTTGTTGGAAGGGCAGGGCATATCTTCCCATTCCTGCTGAGATTTGCCTATATCTGCTTTCATCCCATACCTTGCCTCAGAAACCCCCTGTGCTCCCAGGCAGGGCATCCTCTGGCCGTGCAGACCTGTTAACGATCAAGAGAGGCTGGTGCAGGGTAACTCACACTGTGGGCTCCCCCGAGGACTGGCAACACACTGCCTCCAAAATACGCTTTTTAACCTGCAGCCTTGGGACCAGGGCAGAGTCTTTACTGAAATGAGGTCTTCAAAGGATGGCTGTTGAAGGGGCCTCCACAGAAGAGGAAATTTATTTCCCAGTTGCATTTTAGAAGCATGTCTCATGTCAGTGGAAGGTAATTTAGACCAATCTGGGTGCTTGGTTTCCCCGAACAACTGCAGGTTTATGTGTGAGTACCTTGGCTGTGAAGTCTGTGGCAGGTTTCCTGAGCAGGACAGGTCCCCAGGCTCCCTGTGCTTCACCCTGCCTTCTGGGGGATCACTTCAGGCGTGACTTGAAGACTGTTGGACAAATAGGAAAACCTGCAGAGCAAGGTAGGTGCCTGCCAAAAAATGAAGGAAAAAAGCTCTGTTTGAGTATCTTCACTTGTTCAGTGATGTTCAGAGGGGTTACACCTCCTCGTCCCACCTTGCCTGTCACACCAGCTGCCACGGAGCAGCAGAGCTCAAGCATTTGGGCAGAGCTGGTCGAAACTGCCAAAACAAGGGAACTGGTAAAACTTGAGCCTTGGCTGAACGGCCACCTTTTTCCTCCACAAAGAAACCATTCCTGCTTATGAAATCCATGTGCATACACCTGTGCTTTCAAGTCCGAAGTGGAAAATTTCCTCCTCTGGTCATTCCTGAGTGAGTCAGGTGGAAAGGTGAGCTGTGGTGGGGCGTGAGTACCAAGGTTGCTGGATAGAGGAAGTCAGAGGAGCTTAGGTGAGGAGCAGAACCAAAGACAAGATGCTAGGACAGGGAGGAGGGGATACACCGTGCTTTCATGTGCCTTGGGCTCTGCTGGATCTGTCCTAAATCTAAATAGAGCCATTCACGGGCTGGCATCGACAACCACAATGGCCAGTTGTGTTGGAAGACATGGGTTTTTTTGGATGCCAGCCCTCGAGGGTCTGGCAGAGCTTGGACGCGCTGGGTTAACCAGTGGGGATTAGTATGCGTGCCCCAACCACACACAAACAGATGCAGTAATCTGAATTATTCGTGTGCAACCCAGGTCCCCGGCTTGCTCAATCCCAGAGTGGAAATTGCGCCTGAGGTTAATGCACTGCAAAGAATGTACGGGAAATGTTTCGCATTTTAAACAAATAAAAATCAGTGCGTATTTTTTTAACGCTTGCTGACCAGCTTTTCACATCCTGTTAAGCTAAATATTTGCACGGTAGTAGTGCAAAGAGGGCTGGGCAAGGAACCCCTGTGTTTCGTTTGGGTGGCTGTATATTGTGATCAGCTGCTCTTTCCTCTTCTGTCTGTTTTTCTTAGCAGGGTCAGGACAAGTTTCACAGTCCGAATGGTTCACTGCAATTCTCTACAGGATATCCTCATTTTACTTTAATGGGGAGGAAATTAATGAAACATACAGGCCCTGGGGCTTCGAATACTATACATTAATATTATCCCAACGCATTGTGGTATGTGCACTCTCTCAGACTAAACTTTACACTGGACAGAGGAAGTTGTGATCAGATTCAGGTGCCTGTGAAATTTAAGTGGTAGGGAGGGAGAGGGGGAAAAAAAATAAAGGAAAAGAGAAGCTTGAAGCAGTTTCCTTCCGTTTCAGCCCCTGATCAGTGTGAGAACAGGGATGTTCAAATGGGATCAGGTCAATACAAACCAAACAAACTATCCCAGCTCCAAAGACGGGACTGTTTAGCTGTATTTGTGTGTCTGGGAGGTTCATTCTTTTGGTTTGTTGGTTACCTTCTTTGGAGAGTGAATTCCTCCAGTCTGTGAGCAGACCAATAGTGATCTGTAAGACAGTGGTGGTCTTTGCAGAAGGTGGGCTGCAAAAGGATTGCAAATCTTCCTGCCTCCCTTTCCTCCAATTCCAAAACACCGCAAGTCCTTGCCAGTGCCTGCAAGCAGACAATAAAATGGGAGAATATTAAAAGAAAATTAAGTTTAGTTTCAGTTTTCTTTGGTTGGTAGCTGAGAACAAGGAGAAGACAGGTCTGAGGAGCAGGCAGCCGTTACCCCTTGTGCAAACCACCTTAAAAGGCAATGATTTTAATGCGGCAGTGCATGCCTGCAACACAACCCAGGACCTGAGGGCTGAAGGTGCCCTGACGGTGGTCCTATAGGCTATGAAGCCTCTCAAGGAGACCAAAAAGCTTTGGCCATGGATTGGAAACTGTTTAGATCCAGGGTGCTGAGCTGCCATCCCAGAGTTGCTCATAGCTGCTTAAATACAGTCCCTCTTGTGGTAGCCCTTCCTGTGGTTGGAAGGGGGTCATTAACATGGGGCTGCATCAGGCCCACTACTCAGAAAGCTGCTGACAGTGAGTTCTATCTCTCCTTCTGGGATTTTTGTTTTGTTTTCTTTCACCTCGTGGTGCAATTTCCTCATATTACAGCAACTGGCACTGTCTTTGCATCAAAAGGAACAGATTCCTTCACAATTTTGGTGGGAGAATGTGGAGGAGGGGACCTTGTTTGGAGAAATTGGCTGCATCAAGGAAAAATAAGAAGTTAAAAGGTCATCACGGTTTTGGTCTCTCGGGGGGTAATGAGGCATTTTTTCTTTTTTCTTAGAAATATGCTAAAATACCAGAAATTTTCTATGGGCTGAAGAAGGAAGCGACCCCCTCCCATTCCCAAGCTCCACATCTCCAACTCTGTCCATTTGATTTTAAATGTTGCTGAACCGCTTGCCTGGTGGA
Organism: Calidris pugnax; assembly: GCF_001431845.1. NCBI lineage: Eukaryota > Metazoa > Chordata > Aves > Charadriiformes > Scolopacidae > Calidris > Calidris pugnax. The sequence goes on along the minus strand of NW_015090851.1, from coordinate 2,918,015 downwards.
GAAAACCACAACTTGAATATTACCATATTTTGCAAACTGAAGGCTCTGCCTTGGGATACGGGGACAATTTATTAGTGGAAATATCTTTAATTAATTTGTGCACAAGTTCGTGTTTTTCTTTAATTCTTCTCCCCAGGCACTTGACCCATAGTAATGAAATCCGAGAGCCCTTTTCAGAAAATGACTTTCTCAGCATTTTTGTTCCTTTTAAAGTTAAGTGTATCGCATAATGACCATGAAATGTTATCCTTTATTAGGAACACACTTTTCACTGAGAGTCTTCAAATAGACTTTATTACCAAGAACTCTGTGGTAAGCTGCCATCCGCTGCCTTGCAGTCAGACAGGCCTGGCTTTGAACTCCGCATGTGAGTGTCTTCGAGGACAAGTGATCTGCTCCAGTGGCTCGGTTGGGACTGGCCGTCGCTGGAAGGAGGTGGGTCTTTGGTTTGGTTCCAGCCTCAAAGGCCAGGCTGAGGAGAAAACATAGCTTTGACCATGAGTGGCCAAAAGCTGGCTGATGGGTACCTGCAACCCAGCCATGCCTGACTCCGGAAGGGAAGTCATGAACCGACACTGGTGTTTGGTTGGTGTGTGACCTGATCCCTAGGCAGGTCTAGGTGCCTCCAAATGTTGTGGTTGGAAATAGACCTTTTTGCTAGGTCTGAGTGGGGTCCGATGGCTCTTGCTGGCCCATTCCCTGTCAGTGTCATAGTGGGGTGGCGATATCTCAGAGGTTTCTTCTTCTCCAGTCTGCCCTTAGTGAAAATTTTCAAGCTCAGAAAATGGGGACATACCTGTAGAGTTGCTTTGGTGTCTTAGATACACTTTGCCTCTCGCTGCAAACGGTTCTTAAGGACAGAACGGTTTTCTTTTGCACAAAGATGGATCAACAGTCCCCTGTGGTTTGGCATGTGGGAACATTAGCGCTGACACAACAGACACAGTGGTGATTGAGGGGTTGTTTGGAGGTAACGCTGCCAAAGCAGAATGGGATTTTTCAGTTTTTTTGCAACGGAGTAAGATGGGAGGAGGGAGCTTAACAACAACAGGCGATGAACAGTTCTAATTTATAACCCATCTGAAATGTGTTATCTCCCCACCCCACCTCCTGCCCCTTAACTGCCACTCTCAAAGCCTGGCACCTTCTGATGCAACATTTAGGGTGCTGATTCAGAATGGGCTTGGAGGACACAGTGTCGCTGTGGGCGAGCTGAGACTGATGTTTCTTAGAAAATCTCTCATTCAAGTACTGTCTGGGCTTTTACCTCCACCCTGAATGTTCGCCAGGAATTCCCCATGCTGTAGCATTGCCCGTTCCAGGACAACATGGTGGTCTTGGCCAGAGCTACAGAGACCCCTGCACCCATCCAACTCCAGGTCAGAACCCTTTTTTGGGGGCAGTAACACAAGGCACTCATGGCTCCCTTCTGCCTCTGGTTCTTGGTCCAAATAGATTCAAGCCCCAGGGGTCGGGGTCGGCTCCCTGGAACCAATTCACATCATGCCTAAGTGATTCATCTTATCGCAAAGATATTATTAGTGCTTAGAAACCCCCCACCAGCAGCAGAAAGGGCTGTTTCACAAAAGGCCTGTCCCTATTGTTTTGAGGTCATCCATCTCCCTGTCCTGGTCCCGTTTTCACTCTAATTTGTTTAGACCACAGAATGGGCGCGTGAACAACTCGTTTTGTTTTTGACGGGCGACCACAAGAACATTGGCTGCATGTGCTTTTCGTTTGGTTGCAGTTTAACAGCTGTTCCCTTTGAAATAACCCCGTTTCTGCTGGCTTTATTTCTTAGTTGCTCTTACCCAACTTTTCCGACCAGTAAGGCTTCTCCCTCCTCCCCACCCACCTGGCCCTGTTCCCTGCCCTCCCCACCACTACCCTAGGAACCCTTTTGGTTATTTCAACCTCCGTGATTAAACTGGCCCCCAATTGTTATCAAGAAGATTCAGGAAGGAGGATGAAAAAAGGAAACATAATCTTATCTGAGAATAGAAAATATGATAAGGGCCCCCTATCTGGAGGCTGCAGTGTCCCTCGTGGTGGGGCTGCAGCAGTTCCTTTGAAAATAATCACCGACACCATCTCTGCTAAATCACCTTTCACACAGCTCAAGCCTTTGATACAAAGGCCCCTGGCAAAATTAGAGCAGGATTGTGTAGACCCCAGAGCAAACGCATTAAATGCTCAAGAGATCAGAATTAGGGGGCACCCAGCTATAATTGCATAGGAGGAATTTGTTATTTGGGGGGGAGGGAGGGCGATGGTTGCCTCTGTGGGTATATGTTCATGCGCAGTTACGATTCCCTCTGGTTGCTACCAGATGATGGCTACAAGTTATAAGGCATGACATGAGGTGCTAATTAGATGGCCTTTGTACCTTTTAATCATCTGCATAGGAGAGGAATTAATGCTGGACCAAATGCAGTGTATAATGATTCTGAGTGCTCAGCTCTTTCAGAAAGTCTCAGATAAAGCATGAATGGAGCAGCCCTGTGCTAGTTACATGTAAACAGCAAGACCAAGCAAGTCTGTCTTACTTTTACCTTATTTCCTTCTTTTTTTTTTTCTTTTTTTTTTCCCCTGCCTGTTTTGCTGTCAGAGGCCTCAGGGTTAAACTTTTCTTGGTTTATTTCAGCTGAAGTGAATTTCATAGTCTTGTATGCTAATAGACCCTTATTGGCCACATTGCAAAAAAAACCAAACCAAAAACCCCTAAGTGTGTTGCTCCCAAGAACTTGGCAGACTTTTGCATGGATATACCTGACCTGAAACAGTGCTGGCACAGGGAGGGGAGGCTGCTGGGGCTGGGAAAGTGAAAAATACCCTGCAGGGACAGGATGGAGGTGCATTGAATGAATGTGTAGAATCATAGGAAATTACAAATACATGGGATAGAAGTACTGCTTTTTGAAAAGGAAAACAGTCTCCCATGTTAATCGTTCTGAGGTTCAAAGCAATGCCTAGGGATTTCGGGTCCTCAGCACGGGGTGCCTTTCACAGGGTGGTATAAAATAGCCCTTTCCAAACAACTAGGTTATTTTAAAATGTTTGAAATTAGTAACCTAAAAATGGATGTTTTGTAAATCGTAACTCACTTCTGAAAATTCTGCATTGCTAATTGGCTCCAGACATTTGTGAGGACCATGGCTTGTATCTTTTAGGAACTGATTCAGATTGAACTGGAAAAATCTCAAAGGAGCAACTCCATCATGCAGGTGGTAGCTGTCAGCCAGATAATTCATTTCCAAGACAAAACTCAAAAATATGCTTAAAAAAGAAAAAAACAAACCCAAACCCTACTAAAATTTTCAACAACCAAGCAAAATCCATTCTTGTGAATATCAGGTTAGAACCTTTGCTCGGGGCGTAGGAAGTGCTGAAATTGTCACATCTTGTGAAATAATTTAACTAAAGAATGCAAGCTGAATTTGGCAAAGCTCGTACTGTAACGTAGTTCCTTTGCAATCATCTGGAGTTAAATCACATTTTCTCATAGAGGAAAAATTGCTTTTCTTATTTCTTTGTGGTGGGACACTGCAACACAGGGAAAGGGCACTGCAGTGTTTCCACCTGGTATCTCAAGGCAAGGTGTCGACTCCAGGGCTGCATCGCTATTCTAAGGTAAAATGTTTGTAAAGGAACAAAATTGTAAATGCTGACGTGGAAGCAAATTACAGTGGTGGGAAATTGGCACAAGGGGGGATAGATAAGCTCAGAATTCCTTGTCTTTCTGCTGATCTAGCTTTCAGGGGCTGGCATTTGTGAATGCAGCCCATTGAAAGTGAGTGCTCTAGCATGTTGGTGTGTAACAGAGACGAGGTCCATGTGGGATAAGGTTGTGGGTGAGTGGCTGAAACTTCTGTCCAATTTTTCCCAGATACACAAAATATGCCCTTTAGGTCTTTTCCTCCTATTCTTCCCTCTTGACAGCAAGAATTATGGATGGAGGTGCCAGCCTCAACTTTAAATTTCCTGTTGCATGTTGATTTGTGGGATATTCATGCAAGTAAAAAACACATTGATTTGTGGAGCATTTACAGAGGGCTAAAGAGTGAATTTGAACATAAATCCATTATAGCTTCCATAGACGGGTGGAATCCTTTCAGTCACTTCTGTAGCTGGCTAGCTATGAAATGAATCTAAACCAAATCCTCAAATTTCCTTGATCCTTGTGGGAAGCTTAAATCTGAGATGTCCCACAAGGAGCTAAAGTAAAAACCTAGGTTCATCAAAATGGCTATGTTTTGTAAGCTCTTTGTAATTAGACATAATTGACCCAAAGACACCACACTCCAGCAGTTCACTTGCAGAATGAAGTCAGGCAGGAGCCAGCCAAGGCAAGCTGTGGGTTCATCTGCAAAACTGCTCATTGGCATCATGGAGGCATTCCCACCCTGCAGAGCCCTCCCCTCGTGCTGACCGTGAGGTTTTGTCAGTGAAACGCCTCGGGGAACTGATCCGGCTGCAGGAGAGAAAGAAAAGTCCTGCTCTAGTATCCCGAGTGTTTCTCGTTACCGGAGATGAGTTCCCCTGTCAGGCTGGTGTCACGCAGCACGTGGAGAGGATGGCACACCACGGGGCAGAGGTGGTGGGAAGGGAATCCTCAAAGCTGGTATTGCTGCTGAATTTGGAACGTGAAACTGTAACCCCAGCAAAGGAGGAGAGAACAAGTGTGTGAACAGTTTAAAGAAAAAAAGTTTTTAAAAAAACCCAAACCTTTAAAAATAAGGAAAGCTGCTTTGGTGGAGAGAGTACTTGAAAAAGCAAAGAAACAAACCAAAAAAACCAAAATCCCCAAACTAAATTATTTTTGATAAAAAACATCTCAGGAGCAGTTTTCTTCTATCTGACCCCTACACTGGGGACACGTGGGCTGTTTGGGGAAGCTTGCAATACAGAAGGGAGGGAGAGGAGAGACAACAAACATCAACAAGTGCAGTCAGTGAGGTTTAAAAATTCTCCCTTGTCTGGGCTGTAACAGCAACAGCAGATGTTGGTGACAGTGAAGGCAGGAGAGCTTTCCCACTGTGTCTGACCCCAGCATCCCCTTCCATGCTGCTAGAAGGGGCTGGGTGCAGGACTGGTGTCCTGCTCCCCTTCGCAGGCCCTTTTTATGGCTGCACCTTTTACAGAGGGGTTCCCAGGCATTGCTCAATCTGTAACCTTCGTGCACTTCCTGCGGAGCACGCTCTTAAATTATTTTTTATCAAAAAGGCCCAGAAATTTGATAGGAGAGATGAGAAGATGGGCACGACCAGGGAGGATAATAAAGAAGAACTGTCACTTCCCTGGCTGTAGCTTTGTTGGCCCTCCTGCTTTCTGAGATAAAGACACAGCGGCTGGTCTGGGTTCTATATCAAAAGGCTGATTTGGCTGCTTGATTATATATGAAATATAGATTTAAAGCTTAACTTATGTTCCCAAAAGCGAATCAATCGCTGGGTAAAGCCTGACACATTTGTTATGATCACTAAAGAGCTTTGCTGGGCTTGTTGATGCTCATAGTGGCTGGAGGGGCTTTAATAAGCTGTTTGGATCCAGTTTACTGAAATCTTACCTGTTCAGAATACATTATTTATTAATAACAGTGCAGGGTGGGAATATTTTTCTTTCTGCTATTCTTCTACCCCTGAGTTTCAGGAACCACCCCCAAAGAAGGAGTTAAACCTCCTTTTACCAGGTAGAAAGGGAAAGAGAGGCGGAAAAACTTCCAGAGCCGCCGTCCAGGAAGGCTGTGATCTAGCCAAGCGCTTAAGTTCTTCTGAAAATGACCTTACTCAACTCCTTGGTTAAATGCTCTGCTGGATCTGCTGCTTTGGGCTTTGCTCCTGGAAAGCAGAGTAAATGGGACCTAGAGAAAAGCTGCCCTAACACGACTGAGGGGTTTCTGGTACCCACGCAGGCTCTGATAGGACAACCTGGGGCATCTCCGTGAGTACTGGAGGAAGAAACACCTTTCAGGGCTGTGGATCTTTGCCACGTTCACCTCCCTGGCAGCACTGACAAGTGCAGAGCCAGAAGGTCAGTGCCACAGCCGGAGTTTGCCAGGCAGCAGCGGTCGGAGCCATCCTGCCTTGGCTGACGGGCCTCTGGGGCTTGTCTTCTCACAAATGACACACACATGCACGCAGAAATAAAACCCTGGCAATCTCTCTCTGCAAGAGCCTCTCTGCTTCCAGGGGGAAGGAGCGCAAAGTAATTTGATGCCTTCATTATCTTCATAACATGAACCAATTTGTCAGCAAACTACTGTGCGGCCTGATTCCTGATTGCAGAGAAAACCAGGCTGGGAGAGAGGACTATTATTTGCAACTAGTTTAAGCATTGTTCTTTTTCAGAGGAATATAAATATACTGCGTGGAGCTGGCTCATTAGACACTTATCCGTTTGTATTTATGGTTTAATTAAATAACTGCACAGGAGGACTTTGGTTTCTAATCACAATAACAATAACGGTTTTGCCCTCCTTATGGCGGTTTCTTTCTGAGGAAGGCTTTGTAGGCACAAGTGTGTTTAATCTGTCAGCTCCCATCCCTTGATGGAAACAAGGAAGTAAAATATTTTAACCCCCGTTGTACAGAGGGGGGGACTGACGGGTGAAGAGTTTCAGTGATGAGCCCCGGGTTGCTCTGGTTACAGGCTGCTTATGAGAATGCTTCGTTTTCTGTCTGAAATGCAGGGCTAGGAAGTTAGTGTGAGTAGCTGATTGCTCCTTGCTTCTAGAGAGACAGTCCCCCACAGAGCCTCCGAAGAGTCACTTTCACCTCCCTGCTTGTTTTGTTACAAGTTCCAGGCTTAGTCTAGCTGTCCAGCCTCCCTGAATCCCTGAATTTTTAATTTTAATTTTTTGGTTTTTTTTTTCAGATGTGGAGGAGATTTGCCTGCTGTTGCTCCAGTTGTAACCTAGAATGGGAAGGATGCAATGTGCTGGGTATGATCCCTTGGAATGAGCCCCTCTGCAGTGTCCTGCGCTGCTCCCCTGTCCCGGGAGACAACCCCTAAGGGCTGGATTCCAGCTCAGGCCGTGCAGGACAGGGCAGGAGCTACCTGCTAGGATGGATGTAATGTTGATGTGAAGTGCATTAACAAACCACCAGGGAAGCTGCAGCCAAGTTAGGTCAGCCCTCTGCCTATCCCTGATGATGGTCCCAACTCTGGTATTATTTTCTGTTCTGGTGTTGCCTTCAGACATGCCAGACCCTGGGCGGGTTGCCACCCTGTATTTGCCATAAAAACAATTGCACAGAAGATTTGCTTTCAGTTTTTGGTGGGGGGAGACAGTGTCATGGCTCTGGTGTGGAGGCCAGGTGAAAGTAACACTACTTTTGGGTATAAAGGTAGGCTTTCTGTGTCTACTCACCCCTTCACTTCTTGTATTAGCTCACCTCTGTGATCTCAAGCTGGGACAGAAGGGTTATGAGATCTTTTTGATCAGGCAGAAATCTTCGAGCAGTGCTTTGACTTTAAGGCTGAATTTTCTCTCTGAAAAGTCAGGGGAAATCTAAAGGGGCTGCCTGTTGCTTAGAGAATAGAGAGGAAGAGCACTTTGACACTATATTTTGTTATTCTTAATCCCTGTGATAGTCAATGTTGGGCGTTTTGGTTGGTGTGTTTTTTGTTTTTTTTTACTCTCTTCCATGTTTAATGTGGTCCCTTAAATTGCTTAAGCTTCTTTTTCTTCTCTTTAACTCAGTTAAATCAGATTCCCCCATACCCTGAAATATAAAATACATGGAGGTTTTCTCTAAAGCATAGTTTATGCAAATAATTCCCTCTCTGCATTCCTGTGCTAGAGTCAAGCACTGCATATCTGATTGGGCTCTTAATGACTTTTGGGAATCATTTAAATATCTAGCTGACTAGCCCAGTTAATAATCAAAGCTGCAGCTCCTTGAAGCAGGAGTGACTCATGGAAGAAGAAGAAAGCTTCTGGTTATTTCTAAGCCTCGCTCCTGCCCCTTCACCGACGTGTCGACTCTGAAGGGCACAGCATTATCAGATGTTCCCAGGCAACGTGCATCCTTTCTGGCTTGCTCCCTGTCGCACGTTCAGGTGGTGCAAACTGCCAGCTCCGTTTCTGAACATCTGTTGCCTGCGCATCCCGTTGCAGGGAGATCACTGGAGCTTGCAGATTAAGCAGTTCAGGGGCAAATTTAGTGTTTGAATTGCAGATTTTTTTTGAAGGGGGGGAGACCCCCTTGCAGTGGGGGTACTGTTTGGGAGATAACTCTCTTTACTCCAGTATGCTTAAGTGTGCCCTGATGCTGCTGGTACTATTTGTCAATGAATCAGAAAACAGTGAATGTTGGGATTTGCCTTTGGGATTGCTAATCTAATTCAGGGTGTCCTTTACCAAATGAGAACTACTCTGTTCTGATGTTTGTCCCAATTTTTATTATATTTTTCAGACCATCTCATTTCAGACCAACTCCTGAAGTTTTATTTAATTCCTAGAATGAGCTCTTGTCTAAAATTTTCTGGTTTAGAGTGTCATGGATGAATGTCATGTGCTGTTTGTTACTGCTGGCTGTACTGCGGCCGGACAAAACTCTGCTTTGGTAATGGAAAAATAATAATTACTGTATGTTTCCCCTTCTTTTGCACCCCAGGATTACTCTCCTGAGCACTAACATGATGTTAGGACTACCTTTGGCATCTCTGTAGTCTCTTTTGTGTCCTGAATGGCACTATTCACTGAGACATGCTGCTGCTCTGATTTATGAATTGAGATATATTCCACCAGGGAGAATGAGTGCCCGGGGGAGGAGAGCAGGGCTTTGATCTCACTGTGCTTTTGAAATATGACTGTAAAATCAGAATTAGATTGTAATCTCTCTGGGGCAGGGACATCTTTGTTTGCCCTGTGCAGTGCCTAGCGTGCTTTGGGTGCCATGTTATCAACGACAGAGGTTGAGTAATGAGTGATGCTCACAAACTGTGTCTATTGACCCTGCAGAGTTGAGGGGCTCTTCTCTCCTTGTTCTGTAGTTAATAGTATGTTTTGATTTCTTTCCCCTGCTCTGTAGTAACCGGGCTTTGCTGGGTTCTCTGATCACAGGTGTGGTGGGACGGATGGGGTTTTGTGCTGTGGGGAGCTGCTGCATGAGCAGTGTCAGCTGCTGTGGCTGGTCTGTGGCACTCACTCGCCACTGTTGGCCTTGAGAAACCTAAAAACGGCAAAGACGGCAAGGAAAAGCAGAGGGTATGTTTGCACCTGAGAGGAGGCCAGCAGACCATTGGCCCAGCCTTTCTGTTGCTCCCAGGCTGTCCTCACCAAGAGCTCTGTTGCCAGGTTTTCTGCTGCTTCTGGTTTGCCAGAAAGGGACCTGAGCATCTCTTCATTTATGTGTATTCTTATAAAGAAGAAAAATTCTCACAAGCTCCTGAGAGCCCCTTTGTTTCTCTTTGCAACAAAAACTCAGTTCTTAAAAGGGATCTGTGGCTTTGCTTGACAAATACCTGAGCAACTTAGGGTGAACGTGTCTTCTCTTCTGGAAAGCAGGTCCTTGTGAGAATCGCACAGAGAGCACTGCAGTGGGATGGTCACATTGAAGGAGCTGCTGGGACCAGTCATGGGTTTTTCCCTTTGCCAATATGAGTGCAGAGGTACTGTTCATATGGTGCTGGGAGACTTTTCTCTTGGTTTGACATTTTGGAGAAGCTGGGGGATTTAGTCAATGGGCTGACTTGTGCTAAACCCACAAAACAATCCTCTGAAATTTCCTTTCCTTTACTGTCTCCCTCTTTTTTTTTTTTCTTTTTTTTTTTTTTTTTTTTTTTTTTTTTTTTTTTTAAATCCCCAACCAACCAGCCCCTTTGGAGGATTTTTTTTTTTTCCTTGGTTTTTTTTTTTTGGGTTTTTTTTTTTTTTTTTTTTCCCCCTTTTTTTTTTTTTTTTTTTTTTTTTTTTTTTTTTCTTCAAATCCCACCTCCCTCCTGCCCCCGGCTGTGAAATGTGGATTTTTTTTGCTTGCTAATTGTCTGGCCTAAATCAAGGTTTTTCACTGGGGGAGGCACAGCTGAAGATGTCCTGTCCGCATCCCTCTAGAACCGTTTTTCCTCAGCTATAAAAGCACGTGGAATGGTTTCACCAGGCTTTTGTTGTCACTGCTACTAATAAACTTGGTTTAATTCACAGCCATCAAACTTGAGTGGAAAACTTGCCTTATCATTGTAGGGCAAGAGGAAGGAAAGGATACTCAAGGTGCAATTGCTGTGATTCCTCAATGAGTCATGGGTTTTGATGTTGGAAGTATGTGATGAATCTTCTTTTGATGAAGAAGGTCCATGTCGTCCTAAACTGAGTATGTGGCTCCACTTTTCAAGGTGAAAGATGGTGTTCTGCACATGGTGGCTCAGACTCGAGGACAGTAGTTTCCATAGTCTTGGCAGCTGGAGTTGTATCGCTTTGGGATAGGGGACCACCCCATTCCGGGATACCCTATGACAGCAGGGAGGCTGTTTAACCTGGTGGCAACCATTGTCAGAAGAGGAGCAGCAGGGTGGGCTCTCAGATTATTTGAACTGAGCTGTCTGGGTAATACAGTCTTTGCAGAAATTTTGCAGAAATACAGAAACTTCACAGAAAAAGAGGAGTTTTCCCATCTGTAATGATAAGATGCAGGAGCCCTTTTTTAAATGGTCATGCTTTCCTAAGAGTAGATTGTGATTCAGAGAGGCAGAAAAGGTGCCTTTTTTGAGACCCACCAAGCTAGAGGTAAAGCTGGGGCACGCTTAGGTGATGTCTCCAGCTCAGTTGCCCAGAGGTGCTGTGCTCTAAAATGGTACATGTTGTGTCCTAAATGGCACTGAGCTGTGTCCTAAAACACTCACCTAATTGTCTTCCTTCTCCAGCTACCAAGATTCATTAAGAGAGACAGAAATTTCTTGCCTCCCCAGCCAGGAAGAAAGACTTGTGAAAGGGAGGGGGGAGAGCTCAAAAGGAGCCTTTGCTGACAGATGACTACGGTGAAACTCGTAGCCCTGTTTAGAGCATCAGTCTCTCCAGAGTAGCTGATAGCACGTGTGAAATGCAGCAAGTCCTTGGGCTATTGTGTAACTTGGGGGATGCCTGCAGCCGCTGTTCATAATTAATCATTTAAGCAACAGTAAAATCAAGTGACTTTACTGACAGTATCCAAACTGCTGACCTCAATGCATTTTAAAAGTTCGCTGGATACTGAACCTCGAATGACCCATGGATGGATCTGGAATAATAATTTTCATAATCCTCAAGTCATTATCTTAAGAGGGAACGTATTGTTCTCCTAATTAAGTCCGTCCACACGCTGTGCATCTTCCCATGCAAATGCACTGTGCATAAACTAATTAAAAGAAATATACAGCCACAAGGACTTAAACTGTCTTTTATGCAATCTCTTTAAATTATAAGGAGTCTCCCTCCTCCCTTCTCTCTCTCACACACACACTCTAACAAGGGATTCAGCACCATATTCAGCAGGGAAAACCACTGAGCAGTTTTGGATCAGAATCTGGAATTCCCCAGAATTTATTAGAAAGCCTTTGTTTTATGTCTTTTTTGTGAGGGTCTTGGATGTGTAGAAGACCCTAATTAAGAGAGAGTTATGATTGTTTAATGGGAGACAGTCCCTGCCCTGAAGAGCTTACAGTCTAAACAGACAAGCCAGCCAAAAGCTGGAAGAGCCTTATTTTGCAGTTAAACAGCTCAGCCATTGAAGAGTTGAATGACTTTTTCAAGGTCATACATTCAGAGCTGCAAATTGAAGGCAGATCTACTCCAGCACTGCAAGTAACCACGTCTTCCACCTCTAGTAGTAGACCCAAAAGATGTTATATGTAGAAACCCATTTGATGCAACAGCACCAAAGGGCAATTTCCAGTGAAACTCACTGGTATTTTGTTAGCTGGGAAATGGCTGTGAGACAGCTCGGCTTTCTTCAGTAGTTGTTTCATGATGTTCTCAGGTGTGCAGGAGGCTGTCCCACTGGAAAGCAATGTGTTCGAGGCGTGGGACCATCTTAAAACACTTTCTACCATCTCTCCCCAGTTAAGGCTCAGCAGCAGTGTGCAGATGTAGCAGAAGGCCCCATGCCAGCAGTGTATGTGTGTTCATGCTGTCTGCGTGACTCATGTTGGACCATGATTTTGATGAACCCTGGACTGGTCTCCGTGTTTGGTTGTAGCAAGATCATGAATGAAGCAGTGTGAAGGATACCATCGGGCTTGGCCTTTTTGCTGTAGTCTCCCCTGGGACTGTCGCTGACATTGCCTTTGGCTTCTAATTTGCAGAAAAGGAGTGGGAACTCTGGATATGTCCTGCTTGCTATTTCCACTCCTCTTGTAGGATGTGTGTCTGGTGTCTGCCAGAGCACTGTGACATTACTGCTTGCTCTCCTCCTCCTGTAAGAAATCAAGAGCAACTTAAGTATTTTGTCTAATATCATAATCTCCATGGATGCAGGAAGGGGTGTCTGTGCTTACCTTCATGTTGAACTGGGGGGTAGCCTAAACCAGTGGGTGAGCCCACAAAATAACTTGGATTTGTCTATCGCTCGGACTTCCTCCCACAAACACCTTTCTTGGCTGCTGTGGTTATGAGACAGCCCTGGGACCTCTGAGCTGGAGCAACAGTCTTGCAGACTGAGTCTAATGATGGAGCATCTCAGTGTTTTCACTGGTCTTGAATGGTCTTCAGTGGGGTTGGTGGTGGAGAGACTGGTATTTGCGAATCTCACACGCGTGACCCTAGGCCTGATCTGCACAAAGGCTGTGGGTGACAGGTCACAGCCAACAGGACAGTCAGCAAAAGAATAGTTGGTGAGTAGCCTGACCTGAGCAAACTGCCCAGACAAAGAAGTTGGTATTTGCACTGAGGTGAACTGGGACAATGCAGCCATGCCCACCAATGAAAGAGGACACGAAGCCTGTTGTTGTGCAACTCAGCTGCTCTGAACTAGGTGGAATAGTATCAGCTAGTAGATGAAGATGGGTTGTGTAGCCCACAGCCTCCTGCGGAAGCCCTTCTAAGTTCTCCCAAATAGACTTTAGTTGATGCCTGCAGCTTCTGAACAAGTGATATCTGCAATTATTGAGGCAATGGAGGTGCAAATTTCAGAAACAGTCCATCAGTGTGAGTGAATGCCATCCACAATGGGACTAGTTCAGGAGGAAATGGCAACCAAGCCCTCAACAGCCCTGGCATGGTTGGATAGGAATTTGCACATAAATTCTGAGAAAGCACAGGGATTTCCTTGCTCTCTTTTGTAGCAGGTGTTTATACGTGCAAAGTGGAAGATGAAATTTCCTTAGGCTGGTCTTGATTACTGTCTCATTCTTTGCAAGTGGCAGGACTCCTGACAGCATCCCTACCAACACAGCAGTCATTAAAAAAAAGAACTGGAAAAGGAGGGTGAAGAAGAGCCTGGCTCTGCGGCTGGGAGGCCCCTATAGAACAGGATCAGGACCAGAGGGAACAAGCAGCCCTTCTCTTATCTGATGTAGCCTGAAGAGCAGACAGATAGGACTGCAGCAGTCAGTATGATGGGAATGTGGTGGGTGGACTCTACCGAGAGAAAAGAAACCCTCCCCTCTATGGATGAACCTTCATCTCTCTGTTTCCCCTCTCTCTAGTCCTCATTCCGGTAAGAGGGAGGATCTTTTCCCCATCCAGCGATGAGATGAAAGAGTGCCCCCCATTTGACACTTCATGAGTTGGCTGAACCCTACAAAATGATCTTCATAAAATCCTGATTCCAAAGCATCAAAGCCTTTTCCTGACTGGTAAAAACCCTAAAAATTCCTGGAAGAACTGCCAAAGGGCAATGGGGCTGATTCTGTCAACTGCCTTTGGTTAGAGCTGGGTTTGGTTATTTATGGGGGCCGGGGGAGGCAAGAACTTTCCAGATGGGCGGCTGAACCAAATATAACAATGATAAAAATCAATGCAGTTATGTGAAGGGAAAAAAATGCCTGCTCTGAAGGGCTGCATGAGGCACACTCTTCTCTGTGCTGAGACATCTCTCAGCACAGTGCTGCTCGTGGCATCCCACCCTGCGCTGTTTCATCCCTCTGCATTGCACAGACACCTCCTCTGTGTCCGCTTGTGTCTGTGACTTTTGTCTCCCCAGAAAGGTTGCAGGGTTCTGATGTCCAGATCATGCTGGGACTCCAAAGAAGCAGATGTGTCTGTTGTCAAATTGTGGCTCAGACAGAATTGGTGTGTGCGGGATGAAGGCTAGGAGACAGGATATCAAATGGGTTTCATGGAAACCCTTGGATGAAAGGCAAGGTGAAAGATGAACGTTTCCTGTCTGAAACAGAAATTTGTTGTTGCAAATTGATGATGTAAAGGAACTGAGTGAGCAGGGGGACAGCCCTCAAAATCATCTGGGTTCTTTAGTCATCTTGAAATATTAATTGTGATCAATTAGAGCCCTGTTGGTGTGTGTGGCACTGTACAGTTATGAGTCAGACTGAAAAAACTCTATCCTTCTCCAAAGGCATTGCAGTCCAGGAGCACAAGGGAAGGAGAAGCATAAGAAAAGGCAGAACATATGGGACTGGGACTGATTGTTAGATTTTTGTACGCATCCAAGAATAGAGGAGGGGGATTCAGTAATTCCTTCAAGAAGGAAGCTTGCTTGCCATCTACTCTGGGAGGATGCATGCTGAGTATCTGGTCTAAGTGGGAAGAAGGCGAGGAGTTGGGACTGAGGGAGAGAGAAGCAATATCTGGTGAGAAAGGAAATTTGCTGGAGAGTGTTGGAGTTGGCAACTGCAAACTGACTGTGTCTGAGTGATCCCTTGGGCTTCCTACGTTAGTGAAGTTTTGGATTCCTGCATGGGTTGTTAATAGACATACAATTAGTCAGCCCAATATCATCATCTTTCTAGTGTTGATCTTTATTTTTTGGAGATATCCTTTGCTGGAAATCTTTCAGTGCTGTCATGGAATAGATATGCAAAGTCTAAGTTCTCCCTTTAGTAATAGCATTTTTCTACTGTCCTCTTCTACTGCTTTAAGTCTGGTATTCACACTCTGGTATTCTTGGCCTCACCTGTCATCCATTATATGTTTATGCTGTTGGAGAGTTGGTGAGAAAGCCTGCTGAGGTTGCTGTTCATCACTGCACAGTGAATTCCAGCTTTCTAGGTAAGTCTAATGAAATTGAGGGGGGATTACTCTGCCTTACCCAACAGGCAGAGGCTTATTTGGTTGGGTTTCTTTGTTTAGGTCAGGTTCTACACCTCTGCGTGTGGTTCCACCATCAGCTTGCCTTTCACCAGCCTGCTGCCCTGTAGGAGCCCAGCGTGGCACAGCCGCCAGTCAGCGATGGTTCCCACTCTTCTCTGTGCTCCTCACCTGCGGATGGACCCTGCTCACAGCACTTCAGCAATTTGGCATGAGAAGGCCAGGGCGAGGTGAGTGATTTGCTAGTTGGATGGTGAGACCCTTGTTACTTGTTAAAGGCACATGAGATAAGAGATGCCGTTGATGTTTTAAGGTGTTCTTATCATAGGCCTCAGTCTGAAATGACACTGTTCATCCACACTTTCTCTCCAGCTTATTGATGAAAATGGATAATTTTCTCCTGCTGTCTCCAGTCTCTGGAAAGCCCCTAGACAAAAGAATTTTTCAGACACATCATTTCCTTTTGTGAATCAAACTCTAACCTCTTAATGTTCAGCAAATAATTTGTTCCAAAGGGACTGTGTTGTATGTGATCGTAATTACATTTGGTTTTTAATAATCATAAACACTCTTGTTTTCTAAGAACCAGCAAAACTGATTTCCAAATCATTTAATTAGAATGGCATGTTTTGTGTTTGTGTAGCATCTTCTCCCCCATAAGCACTTCTAAAGAAAAACAAACAATGTATTAAAAAAAGAAAAAGCAAGTGTGGGGGGAAAAAAAACCTTGGAGAACTTTAAAAGACTCTAAACCTGAAAAGGGAGGGTGGGATCAGCTAATTTGTCCCTCTTTTGTGTGGTTTATTAAGCCTTTTGTTCTGGAACGCATGGGTTCAGTGGGAAAGCGGTTTTTGATATATAATGTATTTACTTTTGCTAATTAATTAAAGCAGTATTCATATGAAAATGCCGACTGATAATGGCTTTCACAGCAACAACTGTGTTTTTTAAAGTAGCAACTTTTAATTACAAATTGACTGGCAGAAATATATAAACCCAAATATTGTTCCACTGATTTCCTTTTAACTGTGTTACTCTTGCTTGATTTATCGGATTAGGGCTTTTCACACATAGTGCGTACAAGATATTGTTTTTAATGAGAAATTAAAAGATTACCAACAATACCCATAAACCATTAAAAACACAAACTCTAGATGAATGGTAATTAGACAGAATGATTTGAGGCTGATAAATTGAAAGCAATTAATGTATTTGTTTGGGATTCTGAAGATAGCTCTGGGTGTTCCAGAAAGCACTGAAGGGTTCAGATTTGGTACTGGATTGCATGTGGAGAAACCTGCACCCCTTCAAGTGTCCAGGGTATGAGTAAAGCACCAGTGGAGAAGATGCTGACAGGGCTCCATTGGGCTTGATAAGGGGGAGAGGTGGAAATTATACAAAAACGTTTTGTGGGGAGGGCTAAGGGGGTATATCAGAGCAGGGCTTCTTTGGATCAAACCATTTCTGTGTTTCACTGTTATCTGTGACATAATGTACGGGAAAACTTGAGGAGGTCAGAGCGGGGAAAGTGCTGAGGAGAAGTAAAGGTTTCTCATCTGTCCTGTGGTTTATCAACACTGCATCTTTTGCTCAGTCGAGCAGCCCTGAGTCAGTGAGCCTGCATGAGATGCTCTCTTTTGGGAGATGAGGAGGTTGCATTTGTTAATGGTGTCTTGTAACCCCAGCAAGAGCATCCTGTTTCTATTCTTTCTCTTATTCTTGGCAAAGCAAATGTTTTGGGATTCTATTTCAGCAAAAGGAAGTACTCTCGGGTGGTGATGCCTTTTGATATTGTGTGCCTTGTACTTGGGTCTAGAACAGAGTTCATCATGATTTCCCATCTCAGGAGAATTTCTTAGGACAAGAAAAATAGCCAAAATCAAATAATCTTCTAAATCAGGATAGAAATCTCTCTGCTTAAAAATCTTAAAATAAAATAACCCTCCCCACCTCAAAACCTAAGCCCCAGGTGACATGATCTGAACAATTGCAACATCTAATTTAAATTTTTACTATTTTTATTTTCAAGTCTTGTCCAAGTGTAAGTTAAACAGAACATTGAAATGAAGAGTCATGGCAAACAAAAACCTGAAATCTTTTCCTCATTTTCCCCCAAGTCAGAACTATCTGTCAGAATCACGCAATGATTTGCTTGTGATAATTTGGGGTTTTTGGGGTGTGTGTGTGGTATTTTTCGTTTAAAAAATTCTTGACATGGAATTCTGCAAGTGGAACTCCCTTCTTCTCCACCATCGGCTTATCTCTCTATTCCAATCCCTCCTTTAGATGTATTTCCTCCACGAGGCTTTTCAGTGCTTATCCACTGTAGAAAGAAATGCATTATTTAACAAGGCAAGAGAACAGTGTATGCCCTTCATGTTTAACCATCAGCTGCTGGTATCTTGCTGTCTTGCTCAGGGAACCAGGTTTTCCAAGCTCTTGACAGCACTCAGCAGACTGGATGCTGGTGCTCAGTTATTTCTGAAAACCTGGTCATGGTATTCCTAACGGAAACTGTTGGACTAAACCAGATTTTTTTGAGGCTTTGCCCTTGAAAAAGATAATTTCTCTCTGGAAATTCTGTGGCTTGTCAAATTTAGGGCCCAATTCTTTCACCTCTTGACTGTCTTCCAGGCACACTTAAGTCTTTCAGGTGCTCTGAAGCTTATATTTGCTGGAGCCCTGTGTTCCGTCCCTGTGGTGCTCTCTGCTGTGGCTCCATCCCTGCGCAGCACAATGGATGTTCACTGTGTCTCTCGTGGGGTGATTTGTTAGGGCTCTCCTCCGTCCAGCTTACTGGAGTCATGGTGGTTGCAGAGGAAAGCAGGTGGTTTCACCCAGAATATCGTCCTTCTAGGGATGAATGGGACTGGGTACCGCTTTGCCTGTCGGGCTTGCTCTGGGGAACACTCGCTGGGTTGTTGCTGCTGCTGTGAAGTAGCATCCTGGGCATTTCATAAAGTATTTTCCATTCCTCGTACACCAGTTCAGCCATCAAATTAACAAATAAGGTTCTTGGAGGGGCCACCTGGGACCTATTGCAAAAGCTGGACGCCAGTAAAATCCAGTTGCATGTTGCAAAAGGGAAAAGACCAATAAGGAAACAATAACAGAAAAGCTCCATTAAAAAGGCATATGGATACAATGTTGCTGGCCCAGTTAATGAACCTGTTCTATTCAGTAGTGCAATAAAATCCAAAGTAATTGCAAATGAAACTTAATGCCTTGTAAAAGAGTTCAGCTCCTTTCTTCGGTAGCTACAGCTTTTTGAAATAAAGGCCTGATCCAGCAGGAGGTGTATGTGTGCTGCACAGCTTAAATAGTATTTTAGGAAACATCTGATTAACTGTGGACAATGTTAAGGTTGTCTGAAATGTTCTGGCTTTTCTGGTCAGCCCAGCCTTCTGCAGAAGGATGTGGAGCAGGGCAGCACATGGAGAATTTGACCTCGACCCTGTGCGTGTGGGATCTCGTGTATTCTGGTCCTCCCTGCAGGCACAGGAATCACTTCAGACTGGTCCAACCAGGAAGCTACTGAGATCGTGGTTACTTTTTTTTCCCCTATTCTCAAATCTCTGTGTTTCACCATCATTCTGACTAGAGTGGAGGGCTCAAAAACCTTGCAAAAGCAAGGCAGAAAAATCCTTCTTAACCTTGTCCCTGTATGTATTCCTTCTGGGCGTTGATCCTGACTTTTCCTTGACTTTTTACAGCAAAAGCTGCAAAAAGCAAGCTTCAAGCAAACACCATTTGTTGGGGAGAATAGACTCATGATTTTGCTCTCTACAATAGATTTTGGATAGTAACAGTTTCTTTAAGTCATAGGGTTAAATCCTGATTGTCTTTACTCAGCTCTCGAGTCAAAACTTCCTTTATGTGAGTAAGAAATTCGTGGGAGGAGGGGTTTTGCAGCACCAGCATTTTCTAGTGAGGATAGTGATATTTTTTGGTTTTTTATTGCCCAGTCTATGGGAATTAAATAACTGCTTGAGAATTTTAGCTTCATTTCAAAAGCATGTTTCTAGTCCTTACGTTTGTGTGAACTCCATCCCCCCCCCTCCCTGCCATGTAATTTGAAAGTGTGACTTGGTTATGCCTGAAAGACTCAGGATCCAGAAGGCAGGGAAAAATAACCCAAAGCTGATTGTTATTAAAAACAAACATCACCAGCCCCCTCCCCAAACTGATGGTAGTTGAATTCCTGGGTTTGCGTTGCTGATTTTGGGCCAAGGGAACTGCAGGCAGGTAGAAGCCTGATTTGCATTAGATCAGAAGCAGGAGCCTGGCAGTTTGCTTGAAAATGGCCTGTTGAGCCTGGGGAACAAGCACAAAATGGGGAGAGCAAGGACAGAGTGAGTGCCGCAGAGGGAAATACCAGCCCTTAGAGAAAATCCTTCTTGCTTCCACCCATAAAACCTCATTTTTCAGGAGAGAAGTATCAGTCCTGCCAAGGCTGATATCCCCTCCTCCTCCTTTACTAATCAGGTTTTCATTTAATTTGCAATGCTTCGTTTCCCCACATGAATTGACTATAGTTGGCAGATAAAGCTGTGAATGGCCCTTTTAAGTTCAAATGATGATTCTAAGCTGCACATTCCTCAGTTTAAAATGTGCGGTGTCCTTCTTTCCTGGCGTATGCTAGCAGAAGTCATGGGGTGCACCCTGAGAAATAGCCCCTGCTTTCTTTATTGTTGTTCTTTCCTTCCTCTGATGGCGTGAGTCAGGGGTGCTGTCAGTCTCTGAACCAACAACCTCTCCATTTCGGCAGTTAGTCTGCCCAGTTCATTGTTTGGCTGAGCTGTGGCACGCTATGAGCTTTATCTTGATTCTGTGTAGTTGACAATAAAGGGGCGAATTTCTGAAATTCTAGTGGGATTTCTAGAGAAACTTCCTTCCCCCTTTTTCCCCTCGAAAGGAAGCAACCTCCTGCAAACTCTCCAGCCCACTTCTTTTCTTACAGGGTTAGAGCTGGCATCCTCTATTAGCTTCCTGCATAACCATGGGTTTGACTTGGCTTCTCTCAAGTTTCTTGCTGAAATTGGTCCAATGCTTTATCCTCACATCCACCCACGCACGTGAATTCCTCAGTGTCATAAGTTGGTTGGGATCCATGTAAGCCATGGCATCCCTCCGTCTGTGCCCCTTCATCCACCCCTGTGAAAAATGTATGGCGTTGTAAACGGAGGCAATGCAAATATATACAAGGTGGGGAGCCTTAGTGATACGGAACTCAGAGATGAGAGCGGTGAAGACAGTCTGTAGAAGGCTACGAGGGCTTTTCAATAACAAAATGCAAGACCATCCCTTAAAACTGGATGCGAAGTCTGCTGATGTCAATGCAGAGATTTGTATTGATTTCAGCAAACTCTGCATCAGTCCCTTCAAAAGCATCAAGGAATGTGGTCCTAATCAGGTGGTATGGTTGTGGCGAAAGATAAGCCTTGGCATCTGTGCAGGACCCTAAATGAGACCTCAGGTATTTCAGAAGTGCTCATTAGGAAAGAGACAGAGCCTGTACTCGGGGGTGTTATAGCAGAGGCCAGTGGATGTTGTGTGCTTTGGAAACTCAGCTCCTTTGGTTAAATGAGAACACCATGTATTTTTCAAATTTGGTTCCAGCTGTAGGTGTTCAATGCTTGAAAGTCTACTTCTGAAAAAATTTTTAAAGACTGCCTCCCTGTCTGTTTCAAAACTGAATTTTGCAATGTGTTATATTCCTTCAGCTTTTGGGTCTGCGCATATACGTAGTCAAGGATCTTAGGAGGATCACTGTTGGGAACTTAAAAAAAAAAAAAAAAAGAGAAAGGATATGAACATTTGAGATCACTTTAGAAATGGCAGGCCAGCCAGCAATTTCACAACTAGATCTTGATTTGAACTCTGAAACCCCAGCAAAGTTGGGGTATATGATCCCCAGACTGGGGTTGTCTAAACAGGGAAATCACGCAGAACTCAAGTCAGCAAAAATGTGTGTAAAGGCACTGAATAAATGCAGTGGTCATGGGCAGCTAATCTTCCCACCCAGGAGCGCTGGTATTCTCAGTACGCAACCATTATAATCTAAAATACTGCCTGTCCCATTGCAGCCTGGATTTGGTCTCCTTGCCTGTGGATTAGACATAAGGAATATAAAACAAAATACATGCACAAAACCCTTGTGTTTCCTTTGCAAATTCAGGCTGTGCACATAGCTAATTCTTTTCATGTTAATCTACACTTACAACCCGATAACAAGCTAGAGCTTTCTTCTAACCAGGCTTGATTAAATTTGGAAGATTTCTTCCCAACAGGAGAACCCTTTCTGCTTTCATGCAGTAAACATGATTTTGTGCTTTCTGTATTTCCCTTTTTTATTTTTATTTCAGGAATTCTTTTTTTTCCCCCCCCTTATTATTATTATTATGAATAAGCTAGTTTTAAATCAATTTCAACAGCTGGAATTAATTTTCCTGTTACTGACTCTTCACTTGGGCCTGTCACAGAGCGGGAGGCTTTCTATTAGCATAAACATAACTGAAAGCTCTGGAATTTGCATTAATGTACTTTTAACAAGTTGACAGTCTTTTGGCACACGCTCCTGAGATCTGAGAAGCAAGGGAAAAAAAGACTGTATTATACCTTACACTGGCTGGATTGTAAGAAGCTGTCAGGTAAAACCTCAGGTTTCTATTCCTACTACAAAAATATGGGACAAAATATCCACTCATAAGCAGGTGCATATATCTGACAATTTTGCAGAGTCCTTACCGCTTGCCTCCCAGCCCCTCAAAGAGCATGCTCACAATTCAGGAGCAAGCTGGTTTATTGTTATTTAACGGATGTGGAACTCACATAAGGGCTGAAGGTGCTGAGGTGCAAAATATTTTACAAAGTTTTAAAAGAGTCTCAGGAAATGTATATTTTAGTGACAGGGCTATGGGCCCTTTGAAAAGTTATCCAAACCCTGCTAAATACGTTAGAAGGTGTGTCAAATAAAGAGCTGGTCCTGCCAGCTCCATGCTACCATGAGGTAGGCTTTTCAGAGGGCTCAGCATGGCAGTTTTGCCAGCAGTCACAAAAACTTAAGTGAAGACCCAAAAACTGAAACAATGGCTTTATACATCTGTTTAAACCCAATAATTAAAGGGAGGGTCTTTCCGTTTTGCTTCCAGCTCCTAGGTGGCAAGTGAATTGTGGTTGAACCTGGCCTTCATTAGTCACAGGCCCAGAACCCAATTTGTGGATAAAGAGAAGCTGATGTTCCCACCAAACGGCATGGCTGTGGCATCAAGGCCTTGAAGGAGGCTGACCATTAGGAAAGCTGGTGGTGGTGACTGAACTCTGCTGGAGTTGCAGTCAGTATGTAGAAGTAGCTGGGCTACTGCTGGGTCAGCGTGGGCAACCAGTGGCCTAGTCTGTGCTCTGATGTCTACGTGAATGGGCTCTGCCATGGCTGGAAGCTGAGAGTTAACTGAGCCCTGCACTGCAGGCATCGGCTGTACCGCAGCGAGCCCTGGGTAGCTCTGGATCCCTCAGCGATGTAGATGTTCTGCCTGCATGTCAGCGGGGTTGATTTGCGTATTTAAAGAATGCAGTAAGTTTTCACCGATTACTTAGGAGAAGGATGTTACAGTGCTTGCAAAAAATGTACGAGCCAGCATCAAATTTGTATGTATATTTATGTGTATGTGTTTCCAGTTACACTAGAAAAGTAGGCAGGAGAAAATACTTGGGCTGCAGATCAGACTTATATCAGTTGCCATGAGAATAAAAGAGAATACAGAGAATCGAGGGAATCCTTTAAACTACAGGATTTTTTAAATTGAGTTCTTATTTGACTGTTTATTTAGGCCCTACATTAAGACAAAAATGTGTGTTTAGCCAGCTCCTCCTGCTGGATCCAGAGCAACTATTAAAGCTTATTTCCATAGAGATATTGCTGATACTGGCCCCAGAACAGAGAAGAAAGAGGCCTGGGAGAGACGCTGTGCTTTGTGGCACTCGGCTTGCTCTGTGGCCGGGGGCTCATACAGCCCCCTCACAGCTTGGCAAGGGGAGCCTGGCTTGATGCTTACATGGTAAAGCTGCTGCCAGTGGTTTGGCAAGGCTGCAGAATTCATCTGCTCCAGAATTTGTTTCCTGGGTTTGCCTCTTGGGTTTGGGGAGACCAAAATGGTACCCGTTTGGTCTGGAAACTATGACTTGATCTGGCCAGCACGGGAGGGATGCGACACTGCTTACAGTCAGTCGTATGGTAATCATCTCACTGCTGGGAAAAGTCACTGAAAGGTCTGCTAGATAATTAGCAGGGGGACTGTAAATAGCTAAAACCTGACTGATCCTCTCTCAGCTCGGGACAGGATCCTCCTGCCACTCGTCTTCCTGCCTCTTCGCTCTTTGACCACAATCGGTTATTCTGGAGATAATTTTTCCTGTCATGGCTGCTGTTCCAGTCACTACTGTGACACTCACTGTGGCTGTTATTCATTGCCAATGAGAAAAGGAGCCACTCAGTGCTGTGGAAGAGCAGTATCCCCTCAACGCCCTTCACAGCCGTTGTGTTTTTCCCTTTCCCAGGGATGCTGGCTGAGGGCAAGAGTCTGATCCACGCTGCTTGGCTCTCATGCTGCTGTCCTCTCTTGCTTGCCCTGATGGAAGGTGCTTGAGGTACATCTGCCCAGCTGTGACTGAGTCACATATGAGTTCTCCTGAGCTAATCTGCCTGTCTACTTCTGTCTACTTCTAGGCATGGAGGGCCTAGTGCCTCCACCAGCGTTGACTTCATCAACATCAACGGTGGGCGTTGCGTGAGCCGGCGTTGATGGCATCAGGCCCCTGGTCAGGGTTCGTGTGTGTGAGCGATGGGCAGAGGGGCTGTGGGCTGGGAGAGCTTTGCACTGGTGGGAAGAAGAGTGTGGGAGGGGAAAAGGGAAGAGTAGTTTGGTTTAGAGATACTGTCCGCAGCGCTGATTCACTGGGTTAATCGGATCGTGGTGGCGTTTTTCCTCCGGTATCTGCTCTGGGCGTCTGTCACTGTTTTTGAGAATTTATCTTTCTCATCAGAACTTGTTTTTTTGTTGGGTTTTTTTTTTTCCTCTCTTCATTTAATGCCCGTAAGAGGAAAACATTTAAAAACAAAATGTCCTTTTCTCAGAGTTACGTCCTGTAGGCCTGAGCTGTGATAAAGTTTCTTCTCATGTGAATTGCCAAGGAACATGGGTGCCTCATGGGCAGTGGCCAGCCAGGACTACTACAGCCTCTGCTGAATTTTTCCTTTTTTGGTAGGAGTTCTCAGTTACTCCAAGTCTCCAAACAGTACTTCAGGGCCATGCAAGTATTTCCTTTTCTCTGCAGCAAAGGCTGTTGGATAGTCATTTTAGTTGAAGCATGTCCTGTGGCATAGATCCTGTGGGTGAGGGTCTGGGGCCTTTCCTTAAGTCACCCTGTTTCAGGCAAGCTTGAGAAATGATGGACTGTGATTTAAACTGGCAATACTAATGGGAGATGTTGTAGAGGAGTGCTGTCTTGCCGAGTAGGTCTTTGTCATTATCCTCCCACAAAAAAAAAAAAACAAACCACTAATGAAAAATAGTTGGAAAGCTTTTATTATAGCTCAGGTTCTGGTACTTGGAGGGGTTTGAGCAACCGTTGCGGAGCTCCACTCTGCCCTGTGCAATCTGACCTGCATGGACTGAGGTGAAACCATGAGCAAAGTGGAGCTCATGATAACCAGTGTCCCAAACCTCCACACTCTGCAGCATGGGAAAAGGGGTTCAAGTATTAGTTATTATCTAGAAGCTGAAACCTCCCCTCCAGCCCCTGTTATATCTGTTAAGCTGAGGGGGGCTGTTTGGGGAGCATCTGATAAAAGAACTTTAGCTGTGCTAAGCTACATCAATGAGACCTCTCTGTAAACATCATCTGTTGTTAATTCAGCCTTGCATGCTTATGAACCCACATTTGTGATGATTATTTCTGTTTTTTGGAGGATAAATTTTTATATATGGAAATGAATGGAGATATTTGCACAGCCAGTTAGCATCCATTTCATATTATTGTTGAATATACATATTACAGAAGTGCCTAGAGACCTTAGATTGTAGGAGGGCTTCACTGAACAAGGCACAGCATGTGCCTAGGGGAGACATGCATGCTACAAATAACTTGAGACAGTCCTAGCCAGGGCAGAGAGTTGGGCAGAGGGAGGGAAGCACAAGGGGTGAGGAGACCTGCTTGGGGCTGTTTGCAGGACCAGAGCTAGACTGCAGGTCTTCTGGCTCTGCCCAGTCCTTAAGTACCGCTGTCTTCCCCTCAGTCTTATGTGGGTGGGAAAATGACAAAGAAGAATAGCCGTGTAAGCAAGAGATTATATTGCTGTAGCTCTCTCTGCAGTGTTTTCACCCTCCTTCTCACGATATGTCTGGCCTTAGACCATCAGCTTTCGAGGGGAGAGGTGTTGGGTTTTTTGAGAATAAGGTGTGATGCTAATTTTACATTTTTCTGCATTTGAACTGCTAGAGATGTTAAGAAAAAAAAGTTCTTTTTAAGTAATATCAAAATTCAAAGAGTGGTCTCAAAAGTGTTTATATTGGTTTAAACGTCTGTATAAATCAATATATTTGCTTGTTGAAATCCAAGAACTTGTGATGAGGCAATGAAAGGAGATCAAATGCAGTTGTAAGTGAGACACAAGCTGTTCTGACCTGTTTTAGGATACTTTGAGAATTTGGGAGTGAGTGAGAATCAGAATCCTCTGTCACTGGAGCTGATGTTTTGTGCATTTGAATTTCTGCCATCTTGAACCTCAGGAGATCAGCTGAAGGTTACAGCCATCATAACTGCATCCCAAATGGGGCTGGTGTGGGACCAACCCCAACCTGTTTCTTGCAGACAGGTTCCAACTTAGAGAGTTAAGGCATTATTTCCAGACACCAAAAATGTAGAAATGCCAGTTGTCAAGTGTGTCCCACTATCATGAAGTGACGCCTCTCGCTGAGTAACGCTGCAACCCAAAAGACTCATACTAGGTTCCAGAGACTATTCTTGGAATAAAGTGGGATTTGCTTTGCATGCCTTGTCCTGTCTAAGCTATTGTCATCATCCTTCCTACTCACTGGTGCCTTTGGCCTGACCCCTTATGTCCCAGAATGAAGTATCTCTGTGTTTGTTCTTTTTGTCCATTGGTGAAGGATTTCCAATAGCATTCAGGATTGGCCAAACTCTGCTCCTACTGAAACCAAAAGGTGTTTTTCCACTGACTTTGTTGGGAGCTGTTAGAGCAGGGCTTGGTGCTGTGGGAAATCCCATACCAGCTGACTGAGGAGGTGGGGAAGGGGCTCAAAGGATGTGGTGTGTTTCATGGCAGAAGCAGGATTTTGTAGGGAAAACTGTCATGGAAGGCAATGTTTCTGTGATGTGGTAGATTACAACCAAGAGCCGCTTTTCCATCTCAGGGTGAGCACTTCTCACTGCTGTGTCTGGCACACTGGCAGCAGGACCCCAGATTGAGCTTTTAGTGCAGGGGGAGGCTGTACAGACGGAGCCCAGGTTTACGTGGCTTCAAGGAAACCTGTCTGCAGCCTCCATCTCATTGTCATCACCCAAAACTTCAGAACCTTCCTGTGATACTGGGATGGCCATTTGTAACGGTTATCACAACGGTAAAATTGTCATGGGTAAAAACATCCCACTGTCCAGAAATACAAGACAATAGCATCGGCCAAGGAGGGCCCATCCTCCACACCCCCCTTCCCCTCGCGACTCCTCCACGCTCAGGAAGTGGCAAGGCTGTACCGTGTGGCCAAAAACAAGGCAGAAAAGCTCTAGTGAAAAAGGGAGTTAGAGCTGATCGGTAAGCCAGGCATGGGCGCTGAACATCTCTCAAGAGATAAGTCTCTGACGCTTGATTCTTTTCAGTCCTTTTGGAGACCGTGATAAGGAGGCGGCAGTTGCTTTGTCAGGGTTGCTCACGCTCTTTTGTGCAGCCTGTTCAGTCACTGAACTTGTTCAGATAAGACAAACATCTAAACTCCATTTCCGGAGACACATACCAGTCTTTGCACTCAGGCACTGGTTATACCACGGGTGGGCTGCTAGAGACAGGACTGATGATGAACGCCTGTGAGAAGGACACTCCATAGTAGCTGGTGGTTCTGTGTCTCCTTTGCTTCCCCAGAGCTCCAAAATTGGGACTCCAGACTTTCCAAGCAGTTCAAAGATCTGGGGTATTTGGCAAAGGTGGCCACAACCATCCCAGTTGTGGAGATGGAAGTACTTCTGAAAAACTGACCAAAAATTCTGGGTGCTTTGAGCTGAGCAAAGTCCCAAAGTCCAGTGACATCCAGACTGGTTTGCATCACTTTCACAGGATTTGAGAGTCCTCAGCCATCAAAAGAAAACTTGTAGTTAGCCGGTGCTTCAGCCACTGCTGAAAGGCAGCCACGAGGAAATAGAATCGTGATTGATTAAAGCGAACAATGTCTGGACACAATTGTTTAGGACAGACAGCGCAGGAAAATAACATAGGCAACTGGAAATCTGCAGAGAATTTCATAAGGTGTCAGGACATGATAAATGCCCGAGGTAGAAATCAGTCCGGGTGTTACTCAGCACCCCTTCTGCAAGAAATGCTGGAGCAGCTCTTGTAACTGCAGTTGGCTAAGGTTTGTTTCTAAAATCTCATGCAAAGTAAGAGATTTGCTTTGGGGACCTGTCCTGACTAGAAGGAAGAAATACTCACCGTCAGTTGCCCTATTTTTTTCAGCTTCTATGCTTTCTGTAGAGGGCTCCCAAGTAACTACGTGTCTTGCTTTGACCTCTGAGCTTAGAGAAGTTGTCCCCTGAGTTGGCATGGGCAGATATACATCAAATGGCTAAAGCTGTCCCTGCTTCAGCAGGAAAATCAGGGTCAGAGTGGTCCTGCTGTCTGGGCAGTGAGGGTTACGGGAAGCTCTGTATTATATTTTCTGTTTTGAGACTCAACATGAAAAGGCTGAGATATAGTTTGTGTAGAGACCTGTGGGTTTCAGAGGCATTGTAATGTGTCTGAATACATTTTGCTTGTGTGATTTCTGGCATCTCCCAGTCTGGCAAGAAGCAACCAAGCTTTTGCCTTCTCCTGGCCAGTTAGGGAAGTAAATACATCAAACAAACCTTCATGCCCCAGAAAAGACTCAGTTCCTCAGCAAGGGGATGATTCCTTGAGTTGGACAGTGGCAACCTGAAAAACACTTGTCTTGTTCTCCTGGCCTGGGATGAAGCATGTCCTCGCTGCATGCTACCCACCATGAGTGACCTGAGGTCGCTTATCTCCATCAAAGCTCCATTTTATAACTCATGATGTTTGTCTGCAGCTCTGTGCTTGGCCTAACAGGAGGCTGATCCAGTAAGCCTTGGAGGAAATGAGAAAAAATGTCAATTAATGGAAGGGAGGGACTGAAGGAAGAAAGTAGCATCGTTTAATTTTTGTGGGAGGAACTTCCTGGTGATTTTGTTTTTCAGAGTGAAAATAATGGGGTTAAACTTGGTTACACAGTGATGTGCATCCCTGGCTCCTAACTCAGGACTAGCCCCTTGCAGCCTCCTGAGGCCTGGACTCAGTAGACCTGAGTGTACACCACCATCTCACACGGGGTCAGTCTGTACACTGGGATACCAATAGCAGACTGGTATTGGCTTATACTAAGCTGGGGGCCTAATTTTGCTGATGTTGTGCACTGAAAACGGATGTACTTTAGATGCCTCCTAGGAATTCTGGAGGGAGAGGGACTGCTGAAACATTGAGAACTGGCTTCGTTATTCTATCTGAACCTCCCCTGAGATCCCCATGTGAAGGGATTTAACAGAAAAATCTTTCCCCTCATCATACAGATTTCAACTAAAAGCCACCAAGAGAGCTGGGGATCTTCAGCCCTCAAAGGATTTGGTCCCCATTGAAAGTACTGTCACCACTATGTCCCCAGGGGATGGTCCTCCCTGTGACCCTACACAGTGCTCAGCTTAACCCTCATTGAGTGGCTGTTGCATCACTTAGGCATCTAATCCCATTTATAACCCGAGATACTGGTTATAAGATGCCAATAAATTTTAAAAACCCTACGATGGAAAGGTCTATTATTAGGCCATCTAGGATGTGGTTCTGTCAGAGCAGGGTTATTCAATTAACTGGGATTCAAGTCATTAGTATGGCAGGTGTTTTTTTGTTAATTGCTACTACCAGAGCAATGATTTAAAGCATTTCTGAATTTCAGTGACATTTCCGTTCACTGCCAGTTGCCCAGGGTCAAATATTGGGCCTAAGGCATGCGATGGTGTCCTTCTGCTGTGAGCAGTAACAGAACAGCCTGTCCTGAGAGATGCTCTTTCTGGGAGGAACGGACACACAGAGGTCTCCTCTCCTTTCTTGTGCTGCATTGGATTTTCTTGTACTGATTGCTCAGAAGTGCTGTGTAACGGTATGGATTTCCCAGCTTTTCCCAGACTCTTTTCTCCAGGGTCTGGGAGCAGTTTTGGCAAGCGGTGACCTAGTCGTGGTGCCAGGGACCAAGTGAATTCATGGCCTTGTGCTTCACCGTTTCCCCCTGGGTTCTGCTGGTGTGGAAAGTGGAATAACACATCCTGCCTGCAGGCAAACCCACTGAGTTCTGCTGGCCTACAGCAGCATTTCCCGGATGGAAAAGCTTCTCCTGCTTTATCTGAATATATCCATGAGTCTGAGGTAGGATGCACTTGCTGTGCATCATTTCCCCCCTTACTCTCTCCAGGTGCCAGCCCACTCTGGTGCCCTCTGCTTCCCCCAAGCTTTCATTTCATTCTTGCTCTTCCCAGCCCCAGACCAGCTGCCCGCCCTGATGGAAAGGCTGCCCGTGTCCTTGTGGAAGGCAGCTCCCTGCGTCAGGGAACTCCAAGAGCTGCCCAAGTCCTGAGCAGGGAAACTTTGTTGTTTCAAAGTCACATTGACCTGAGCGCTGCAGCAAACGTGTATAGCGTCTGCTGCCGTTGTTTCGCATGAGGGAGCTGCAGTCAAATATTAAAAAGGCAGCAAGAGCATTAAATTATTTGGCAACGGAACATTGTCATTCCTCCATAAAACTATTTTGACCTGTAGTTTTCTATGGAGTCCATTGCTCTTAAATGTGCAGTGAGAAAGGAAATTAAAAATTAATCTTTATTTCCATCTCAGAAGAAAACCTTAATTCTCTGCATTGAAATTATACTCGTAATCCAGGGTAATAAATTATAGTTTTTAATTGCAGCTAGTCACAGCCAATCAAATGGGAACGTCTCTCTTTCTCTCGCTTGCTTTAACTTTAACTTCTGCTATGCAGAAGAACTCATGGAGTGCTGGGAAAAATTCACGTGCATTGACCCAGGCTCTTAACATCGTGTAGAATAAGCCCAGGATGTATTACAACGGGCAGGCTCTGCTCTTGTCTGGTACCCTTGAGCCAATGACCTGAAATACCTCATGGGCACTAATTGCACCATACACCCAAGGGCAAGGAAATGGGTAAATTCTCCCACTTCCAGGTGGAGAAGGTGCAGTGTAGTAGTTATGTAGTGAGTCAGTGTTGAATGAGGAACAAAATCTCAATCCTGGTTCACCTGCTTTTGGCTGTCAGACAGCACCCCGCTGAGCAGGGACCGGGAGCCAGGATGCCCTGCTCTGGCCCACTGACCAGCTTGGCTGACCTTCGAGCATCTGAGCTCTGACGTTGTACCCCTTCTGACAAAAAGGACGGCTGGTTAAAGCAGTTAATTGTTTGTGCTCGGTGTCTGGTGCACGTAACCTTTGTGTTCTTTCACATTACAGTATGTTGCAGATGTATGAGATGTTTCTTGGCATGTGAGGTTGCTGTATTGCATATGACGAAAGGTGCCTTGGAAATGGGCTAAGGTATGGCATGCTGTAGCACAGCCAAGGAGGTGTCTCTGTTCCCAAATAACTGATGCTTTGCATGTGCCAGCTCTTTCCATCGCTGTCCCACAATGTTTATCTGAGTATTTGCATACTCACCACACTGCTAGATCATCCTGGCTGGTTGTCTTCTCACCACTCCCATAGAAGCATTTAGCCTGGGTTTGTTGTCTCTAAGAGCAGCCCATAAAGTGTTTGACTACCTGTGCACTGCAGGTATCCAAAATGTTTATGTAGCACTTTTCTCCAAGCAACCCAGCCTTGGCATTTATATATATATATTTTTTTTACCCTGTCATATTCCAGCCAATGAGACAGACCTGTGCTGACGAGGTGTCTTAGTGCTTCTGAGCCCAGCTGGGGAAAGGGAGAGCCAACAGGAATGCAATCCTCAGTTGGAGGGAGAAATAGGGGCGGTTGGAGTCTACAATTCTGATAATAGCTTCTAGCTTTTTTCCCTTAATTGTATCTGTATGTGGAAGAGTGGACAAGAGAGAAAAAATGATGGAGAAGTGACTAAAATATCAGGCACAGCTGTGGGAATTGAGTTCCACCTGACAGTCTTCTGTGGTGGAACAGTGTTATCAATATAATCACAGTGAAGGTGTTTGTTACTAATCAGGATTAGCCTGGCGTGTCTATAGTGATTGATTTGAAAAAGAGTGTAAAATCTCTGCAGTCAGGGTCTTCAGTCTGTGACCATTCCTCCTCGTGAGCTTGGTACTGTTAGTTGCAATGAGAACAATGTGGTGAAATCCTTACCCCAGGATGCATAAAAACGTACAGGCAAAAAAATCTAACAATGTTTTTACCCAAGCGCACTAATGAGCAGTCCCTAGATTCCAGACAGGAGGTTTTATGGGGTCTTACTCTGTACTGGTTAATACTGGCTGTTTCTAGAGAGCTTTAGGTGGACAAAAGGAAGCGTTAGCATGGGTGAGACATCCCTTTGCTGTTATGGCAGATTCACACCCTCAGAAATTCTGCTGCCCACCCCACAGCTCTGGTGGTGAGCTGCTGTGCCCATCAGCCAGGGACACTGGCTGTGGAGGATCTCCGAGCGCTGTGCTGGCCAGGCATGGGAGCACGGGCCCCAGTGCAAACCCAAATGGTGCAAGCCCTTTTCCAGGTAACTGCCTTTCCCGGTCGGATGACGTTAGCAGGACGTACGTGTGCTGCAGCAGTTGTGCAAAAAGTCTGATTTACCCACGAGAAATTTCACAAGGGAAGAGGAGGGGTGTGGGTGGGAATGGGCATCTACCTGCCTGTCGTAAGGAGCGCTCATGTGTGTGTGCTTTGCTGCCCCAACCCTGGGGCAAGCTTGGGAGTGAACTAGTCTGTTACAAGGAGATAAATTTTGACATCCAAGAGTTGTTCTGCCATCTCTGGACATCTCAGGTCTTTCATGCATTTTGTTACGCAGAGCTTGCACAAAAACATGTGTATCAGCAAGGGCTGCTTCTCTCTGAAGTCATGGAGACACAGATGAGCAGCTTTTTTTTTTGTCTTTGCTGCTATCAGCGTGCAAGTTTTAGCTAGAGTGAAGGTAACTTATGTGGGCTCACATATGGTAAGCACACCTCTGATTTATTGTATCTGAGCTGCTTTTAAATGTGAATTCTGTCTCGTTCCCAGGTAGGATTCACCACGGCATAACAAATTAAACTGCTTGGAGGCTTTTCCTGGTGGTCTAGTTGAATTTTGCAGCCAACTTCCTTCTCATCTGGTTCTACCAATTGGATTTACCTCTAAATAATTCTCCTTTCTTGGAGCATTTAAACATGAGTCAAAGCTGCGTAGCTTTTCTACTCTTTCGCTCTTTTCCCTCCTAAATCAGTTCCCCACAGTTCTGAGTAATTTTTTTTTTTCTATCTTTACTTCCCATTTTCTCTCTTAGTTTCCTACAAATAATGCAATGGCAAAACAATTGTTGGGCCTCCTCTCCTACTCGTTGAACTACAGACCGGTATTCTCAGATTGCTGCTGGGGTGAGTAATAAATACAGTTTCTTATGGCTCAGGAAAGGGATTCTTAAATTTTGAATGAGACAACTTTGTTATGCAGAAAGCAGCGACTGCCAGTTACACACTCACCCAAAACCTCTGCTTCCCAACAGGGAGCGATCAGGGAGAAGAGGAGAACACCCAGCGGACTATAACTTGTATGTTTATACAGACAAGGCTCCTTCTGGAAATTAAATGGTTTATCTAAAGCTATCAGACTGCTGACTGCTCTTTAAAAGAGGTACTTCAGGGCTGGGGAAATAACTGCAGTTCTGTTTGTCAAATCCAAAGGAAGAATGATCCTGGAATTTATTATCCTGTATGCGTAATTTTTGTATTTAGCAAAATATTGAAACGAGGATTTATGAACTAAACAAACATGTTTCCGGAAGATGATGGCAGCTGTGTGCCTTTAGCAGTAGTGGCGGCATGGTGAATATATCTCATCAGAAAATCTCTTATTTTATAGGACAATAAAATTAGTGAATGAAAGCAAAAAGAGAGGTATAATGGATCTGGATTTTAACAAGCATATGAATCAATATCTCATGAGATCTTGCTTGAAAAAATTTAATTGTATTTGAGCAAGGACATGGAGAGAATAAGGGAAAGAGAATAGGAGGGGTAATCTTGTGACCACGGCTGCAGATGTGACTAAGATGGGATGGCCTGGTTTTCAGGGCCTTGGCCAGTGGATTTAATTCCTTTCTCTGCCAAGGACTTCACAAAGGCACATCACTTCTTTTCTGTGGATCTTGGTTTGCCATCCTTAAATGAAGAGTGGTACTATTGCTCTTCTTGTATGTGAGAACAATGACATTTAAAATTGAGAGGTTCTGTGAACCGCGGGAGTGGAGGCCATGTATCAAGGCCAGATTTTTCCACCCTGCCATAAGAGCAATTATAAGAAATGATCCATTTCTCATCATTTCATGCTTCATGCAAAAGGGGGGCAGACTCTGGTTCTTATTAGAATTTTGTAGCATTTCATACGCATTTTCCACTGGTGAAGCTACTGACGTAAGCTGCAGAAACAAGAAAATAAAGCAAAAGGTCTTTGTGACTATGGGACAACCCCTTCCCCATAAGTAAGTGTTATACATCTGTTACAGGCAACTGATTTTTTTTTTTTTTCTTTGATTTGACTAGGATTGTGTGGGAAGAGGAAAAAGATTTGTCTGGTGTTTGGAAAATTCCTGTAGTGACAGCAGGAGAGAAAAAATATCTTTTGCTTTTCCTCCTTCCGGGAAATACATAATGAGAGCCCTTCAGTGGGGTTATGCAGTGGTCATTCAGGCTCATGACTGTGCCACTTAGTGTTTGCTTGGCTTCCCAGTGATTGGGAAGGAAGGGAATTGCCTTCCCTGTCCCCCAGCAGCCTGGGGACACTGCTGCTCCTGGGCACAGGAGCATTTGCTTTTGCCCACTCCCCCAAACACGTGTGCTGGCCAGAGAGATTGTCTCTACCGTAGGCTGAGCAGCTCTTCCTCATGCGCTCTTCAGTATCAAACACTTCCCACCTTGAAAGCTTCCTTGGTTAACTGCTCATTTCAAAATCATTATTAATGTATTTGCACAGGGATTTTGGAATTTAATTAGCCTCTTTTGAACTGCTCTTAGTGTGTTTGTCTAGAGAAACAGAAAATCCCTCCATGACTTGTTTGCTTTCTTCTTTCGTTGGTTTTCACTGGAAGGGAAAGATACCGATGGGGTTTTGCAGGGTTGCATCCTCCTGGTGTGACTGGTGCTGAGGATAAGCCGTGGGGCTCTCTGAAGGAAGCTGCAGCTTCTGCTGGGGCATTGAGACCTCTCTGGTCCAGGGGAGGGTGTGTGAGAGTTGGCACAGGCCGGGCTGTTGAGCACAGTAGAACTTGGTCAACTGATGACAAGGACCTGTGCGATGTCCAAGCACAGGGCTCGCTCTTGTGACGTGTTTGCACCATGACTGCTGTGCTGGCTGAGCTGGGCTCCCGTTTCCCACTTCACTGGTTTCCCTTTGGGAAATTCAAATCCCCGACTGTGATTTGAACGTATCCCCCCTCCAGCAGCCAGAGGCCAATTGGCACACGGTTATTTTCATCTCATTTCCTGAAAGCGAGTGTCGAGGTTCTGGTGCACCCCACCCAGAGCGTGTTCCAGGCTGTGCGTGGACACGTGTGCGGATCTGCAGGCACTCGGGTTTCATTTGAAGGCTGTTTTAAGGTGTTTTGTCATTTGGTTTTTTGTTGTTTGGTTTGTGGTTTGTTTTTTTTTTTTTTCCTTTTGTCCAATCCTGCCTTGAAAAACAAGGCTGGGCAGAGCAGGAGGGGGTTTCTGGTGTTCCCTGCCGCCGCCGGAGCACGCACATGCGCCCTCTTTCTCCCTCGCAAACCACAATGGTTATGACCACTGCCTCTGGTACTGTTGTATTGGTCCCAAATTGAGGAAGGATGACTAACTTAATCACTTGATAGTTTTGATTTCTAAAATTAAACAGCCTGCCACATGTGCAGCACTGTTACTGTACTTAGGCCAGCAGTTCGCAGACGGCATCAGCTGGGCTGGAGGGGCTTCGCAGCTGCAGCTCCTGCCTGGGCTGCTGGGGGGTGTACACAGATGTTTCTTCACCCTTTTCCTAAATGCAGCCCTGTAGATGTTTCTCTTCTGAAAACAAAAGCACTTGTGCTCCCAGAGCTTTCTGGACAAAGTCTCAGCCATCGCTTTGGATGCTCCTTGGTGCATCTCAGCTCCAGAGAACGGGTTGAGGGACTGGAGCAAACCCAGGAGACGGTGCAGAAAGCCAGAACTGCAGGCTCCAGCCCCGGTGCTAAAGCAGCTGCTCTCTGCAGTATCAGGGAAAGAGAGTGAGCTTCAGAATTGAGCTTTCCTGGGAAAATGATGGGTGCTCCCCCAAGGAGTCATGTGGAGAGCAGTGCGTGGCCCCAGGGGACACATGGCAGCACCCTGTCCTGGGCCACCTGAACTGTTTGGTGAATAAGGGTGTGAGATGCCTTTCTTCCAGCGTTTGCTTTATTGGAGCTCAGTTAGCGCTGTGCAGATTTATTTGGATTCTCAGAGAGAGGAAATAAGAGGAATAAGCAGTGGATAAAAGCCAAGGTGAAATGTACTGAAGTGGAAGGAGTAGGAGCCTCGTTCTCTGGAGGAGGACAGACTGAGGGATGAGATGTTAGTTATTATTTCAGTTCAGGCAACATTCCTCTGTGATCTTAGACACTTTACTTAACTTTGTTTTCTAGCAGGAAATCTGGCTTGCTTGGCAGAAGGATTAAGAGATGGCATGCATATTTAGCACTAACTAACTAAGAGTGTTTGGGTGAAACTGAAATATTTTGACATATCAGATCTGATTTTACCAGCTGACTTGGTGACTTATATGTGCTTTGTTTGGTGTTGAGCAAGTGTTGCTGCAAAGCACTAGCAGCAGTGTGTTTTGGTAGGGTTGCATGTGCTTGTTGAGTAGGTGGCAGGAGAGGGTTTGTTTTTCATTTGCTTAATTTATTTAAAACAATTGGATTTCTTTCTTGGGGAATAGAGCTGTGTGGATCTGGCAAGTGTAGGTAATGGAAGCAGAGAGTATCTCTGTTCCTTAGGACAATGTCAAATTGAGAAACCCATATCAATTAGATCAGCAAAAAACAAATTACAGACAAGTTTCTATGCCTGCTGCACACCCTCCTCTAAGGATGCACGAATGATCCTGGGGTACAGGGACACCTCAGAGCACCCAGGGGTGGCCTATGCACTTCATAACCCTGTGCATCAACCTGTCACTTGTCCCTGCAGCTTTTGGAGATCACCACCTGTACCTGAACATCATTCCAGTGTCTGTCTATAGCTGGTTCCTCTTTGACTCTTTAAATGGCACAGAGTTGCGTGCATGGACCAGGCTTCACTCTGGGATTTCCCCACAAAATGCAAATTCTTTCAAATTTCATTGGCATACAGGGGCAAAAGTCACTTTCTCAAAATCATCCCTACAGTATTTTTTTGGGGATAGGGGTGGTGTTTTTTTCAATCTGCTTCCTTCTGCTCCTTGTTTATTGGGAGCCAAGGAGGAGTCCTGTTGGACTGTTTGCTGTTGTTTATTAAGCTTGCTTCCTTTAGGAAGATTTTTCAAGCCCACTGTGGATAAGGCAGGGAAATGCCTTCCTATGCTCCACCTCTGCTCAGATGGCAGCAGTCTGGTATACAAAAACAAACAAGAAAACCTTGGGAATAACCTTTTCTTAAAGAGAGACACACCAGACTCTCAGCATTTGAAGTTTTCTTCTGAGACCAGGGATCAGCATTTCCATGGATTCACAGAACTCCTTTTGTACCTTAAAACAGTATTTGCCTTTGCAGGCAAATGGAGCCTTTATGATTCCTGTTTTGCCTGTGAATAGTTCCTGGTAAATTACTTACAGTTCTCTGTTGTCTAGAAAGCACGGAGTGTTGGGAAATGGGGAGGGATGCTTCTGTGCCAAAGGCAGCACGGGCAGCAGGCAGGTGAGCTGGCTTCTCTCTCTGGCTTGTCACCTTGGGTAGCTCAGCCTCCCGGCTCAGTTTCTGCATCCGAACAGTACTGTTTGCCAGTATTATTAGTAATGATAAATGATAAATTATTAACATTTGGAAAAGGCTTGAATTTGTTTGCAGAGAGCTGCTCTGAGGATGCAAGGCTGACTGTCTTTCCTCCCCCTGACCCCCGCCTCCTCCCTGCCCCATTTAGTTATAAGTAACTTTGAGTCCATACTTGGACTCACATTTTAAATGGTAAAACTGCAGTGTCAAGGAACTTGCTGTTTATGCCAGCAGGGCATTTGCCCCCTTCTTTTTTGCTGTGCTCTCTCTTCCTCCCATCTGAAAGGTGATGTGGGTTATATTGATCCTAGCTTTTAGGGCTTGTTCTATTTATGAACCCGGATTGCGGTATAAGGTACAAACACTATTTGAAAAGGGAAGATCTATATTAGAATGACAAAGAGAATAAATTAAAGCAGCCTTCCCTCTCTAATGGTCTGCCGGGCTGACGCTACCGGAGGGAATGCCCCGGTGCTGTCTACCTGAATGATGCTTTAAAGTCTCCATCATCAGGAGATTTTCTTGAGCGCAGTATTGATTTTTGTTACTACATTAAGCTTTTAGCTTTGCAAATGGTTTTCTTTGAAATCGTTAATATTGCGGTGCGCAGCACGAGGGGTGAAATAGCTCTGCTGCTGTTGTGTAGGTACAGTCTGTGATCACTTCCTTCTTCCCTTCCTCTGTGGAAGCCCCATTCGGCTGATGCACCTGGAGGAGAGCGAGGAGAAAAGGAAGTAAAGTTGCAAGCCAGGATGGCCTCTGATCTGGGTGAGGAAGACCAATTTTTCAAGAAATTGAAGGCAATGGTTTAAGCTTTCTTGGTGGTTGAGAGTGTGGGGCGGGGGAGTCAGAGCACAGCCTGGGGCTGTGGCTGGGGTCCTCTGGGTGAGTACGTGGTTGTGTACAATGGATGTGGGGGATGTAACAGCTCAGTGGGGCCCGAGAGCCATCATCAGCATGGTTATTCCTGCTTGAACAAGGAATCTTAGATTAACTCAGTTATCAGGTAAATTTAGACTTTCCCACCTTGAGACTGATGATGGTTAAAGGTAAGTGGTGACAGGGCAGGATTGGAGGGCTGTTACTAACGTTGGAGTGAGGTTTGGACCAGATTCCAGGTTTACTCCTGTTAGACTAACACAGCTGAGTCAGTAAATCCAGATGGTTATGGTTTTTTCACGTCTAACCAGCTCGCTGGGAACTGCTTGCTGACAGGAGCATGTTACTGCAGATGCAGCAATGCTGTTTGAAGCAGCTCATTCCCTCCATCCCTTGTCTATTCCTTCTCCATGCCCTGCTTCCTAGCCTGGCTTCCCGCTTTCAGAGCTACCCCTCACCCCAGGGGAGTGGGAGGGGGTACTGCAACGTAAGTAGATGCTGCAAAACTGTCATCCTCTGTCAAGGAGTGCAGAGAGACCCACGGGGATGCCCAGATGGGGTGGGGAGTATCCACAGTAGGAATAGTCTCAGCTTGCAGTTGTGTTGCAGGGGAGGGATGTTAGTACCAGCTCTTTTGCTCTGGAGGAAAAAAGGGTAGGGAGGTTGACCTGCCTCTTGGTTATTTGTATTTGCTGTTTCTCAACCCCTGTGCAGCACCACTGCTGTCTCTGAACAGCTTTGTTCCAGTACTCCTGGAGCAAAGAACTCTCTAAAGGGCTTTAGAGAGTCCTGTGTGCCAGTCTTCTTGCTTTCAAGTGGAAGGATATGAGTCTTCTCCATTCTCCGTGGACAAACAGAGGTCTTGGAAGTGCCAGGCAACCATCTAGCAGTGTACATCTGACCTTCACATAGTTATGCTTGATCCTAGATGTTACTCAGTGTAATGGGCCACAAGCCTCTATCCAACAGTACTGTCCCCTTTGCCAAACCATCAAAAAAACAGTTTACACAGGATTTCAGGTTTCTAGGTGGTTGAGGCAGGACCCAGATCCATGCTGTTGACCCATCTTGCCCATCCACAGTTGCAGGAAGTCCAAAGACTACTAAAGGCATTCCCTTTCAGATTGTGTACAACACCCCTCTCCCCGTTGCTGCACAGCAGTTGATAAAGTCCCCTTTGCTTTATTACAAGGGATGAAGCAATGATATAGGGCAAAAATAATCTTCCAGGTCCAGAAATAAATCACTGCTTTCCCAGGCTGTGATTAGTTGTTCTTGGACCAGCCTGGCTCCCTGTTCCTTCAGAGTCTGCATGCATGAGCCCAACAACCTGGGTCCTTCAGGTCTAATAAATTTGTTTCATTTCAGGACAGGGCAAGGAGCTTTTTTTGCCCCTAACAATCCTGATTTCACTTCTGTGATGAGTTCCTGGGAGACATGGAGGTCTCGGAGGGAAGAGCATCCTATTACAGAAAGGAGAGGGATCTTGTGATATGGTCACAGAAATGACAAGTGCTTCTGTACATCACAGTGGATACAGTGAGTTCTGTCTCATCTGGCCCTCAGTTATTTTAATGTCAGTCCTTCAAGGGAAGGAGGACTGGAGGGAACCTGGATTGTCTAGTCCCTTCCACTGCCCCGGAATGGAATCAGCCCTCTCAAAGATGTGTTTTGATGCAGTGTAGCACAGTATGGGCTCTGCTCTCTGCTTCTCTGACCAGCTCTGCCTGTCCCACTCCCACCAGACCCTGCGGGACCACCTTCTGCAGCGCACATGGATGCAGCTGAGGTAGGAGACTGCAGTGTCCTCTTCTCTTTCATTTCAAAGAATGCTGCAAAGCCAGTGCCCAGTTTGTTTGAAGTGGCAGTGAAAGGCAACCCATCCTATTTCTCTGGAGACATGATATTTATTCTTCCGTGTTGCCATCCTTCTCCTAAAGCAGTGATTCATACACAGAAATTGTGTACGTAAAGCTGGAGCATTAGTAACAACTCTATCTCTGCTTTGATTTAGTTCTTGGTGTTTTGTTCTCTTTCGTGTCTTCATCCAGAGACCTCAAACAGGAGGCAGTCCATCACTAGAAAGCGTTCCCCAGGGTTGCTGACAGTGGGTGTGCTTGGGGAAGCGACGAGCCTCTTACCTTAGCAGGCAGCAGAGAGCGTTTTTCTTTTCTGTGGTCTTCCCCCCTCCCCCAGTCCACTAGTGTGTCAAAACCTTGAGTTTTGTGTAAAGTTGTTTAATAAGCTTCTAGGCAAAATAAAAGATCAAAAGGGGTCTAATTAGCTGCAGTCTGCTTAGGAATTGTGGATGTTCACCTAGTTTTATAAATTGACACTTTTAACATTAAAACTCAAAGCAAAAAACGATGTAATTATTCCCTTTTTTTGAAGCTTAGGTTTAATGTCTTTATTGAAAATTGGGTACTTCCATGGCATCTCAAGATGCTTTATTCTATCAAATCTGGAGCAAGTCATTTTTCATTTTGGATTGTAATGTGGTATAAATGATAAGGGCCTGATTCAGAAAGCCTTTTTTTTTTTTTTCCCCCACTGGCAGCCTGATGAGAAAGCTTCATAGTCACATCACAATAACCCTGAAGATAATCTATGGTTTGAGTCTTTGTGAAGCTGCTCACTTTAATACAGGGGGAAGAGCAAGATTTTGAGCTCTTAGTTAGGGTGCCCAAACTTAGCTTGTCATCACAGGATTTTTTAGTTCTTTTTATTTTTATATCTTTTCCCAGACACAGATGCCAAGGCAAAAAGCATATTTTTCCTACAACATTTCTGTGCTGTGATCACATCTCTGGGAGTACTTTGGGTTTAATTGAAATCTCAGAGAAGGTAGCAGGTAGTTGAATGGAGAACATCTGCTGGCTAAAGCAAAGGAGGAATGATACATAGATGAGTTTTGTTATAAATTTTTCAATTTTATTCCGATATGACCTAATCATGTGTCTTGTTTCCCAGTCTCTGATCATTTCCTCACTAAATTTGACCTCAATAACCTAGAGTAGCATGGATAGATGAGGGGAGGGTCATCATGAAGTCATGTGTTAGAGCTGGATGGGCTACAAATATTATTTACACTGTGACAGGACACACAGGCTCCATTTAGAACCAGAGGCTGATGGTGCTGGCATTTTACTAATGCATAGGAAGTCCTAGTGCCTGCCCTAAAGACCTTACCACCCATAAAGAGAAATGGCAAATGCAGGGTTTGTGTGAGGGTGACTGCAGAAAAGGGTCAGTCCCTCAAGTGAACTTTAAACTTTTTTTGGATGTTTACCTAAAAGTTCATGCAAATGGAGGTAGGTTTCTTTGATCTGAGATTCTCATGAGAACGGTCTTTGTAATTTCAACTGCTCCCTGGCTTGTGTCAGAAATACTTTGAGTGGGGTCTCCCTGGGGATTTGGCACAGCCCAGGGTTTAGCTGGGCTGGAAGGGAAGAGGGGTGAGATTTATGTATCAGAACAGGGCTTGCAGTAAAGAAATTTTTATTGGCATCTTTAATATTGTCCTTATTTGAAAGTTTCAATTCTTGATGATCACGCTGGGCATAGGTTCAAGGTTTCATTTGCACTTGGCTCAGCTCAAATGCTGGAGGAAACTTCTGTGATGGGAGACAGATCCTTTTCCTTCAAATACATAATTCCTCGGTAGACGGTAGGATCGGATTAGAGTTTCCTTTAAGAATCCAGTAGGGATTTGCTTGAATATTTGCAACTCCACTTCTCTGATGCCGCGTGGTGATTAGAGGAGGGCTTTTCAGGTGTCCCTCTGAGGGTCTGAGAGCAGTCTGGCTGCTTGCTTCTGTGGGTTTTTCAGTAATTAGAGCTCACCAAATGAAACGCTTGGTACATCCATATATTTTCCTGAGAAGAATGGGTGTTCAGTCTTTATTACTCCTAAATTATTCCATTGGCTAAC
This sequence comes from Calidris pugnax, assembly GCF_001431845.1. Taxonomy (NCBI): domain Eukaryota; kingdom Metazoa; phylum Chordata; class Aves; order Charadriiformes; family Scolopacidae; genus Calidris; species Calidris pugnax. The sequence continues at coordinate 2,875,563 of NW_015090851.1, read as the reverse complement.
TAGTAAACAGATGTTGCTTTCTATCCCCAAGACAGCTGCTTTCTGGAAAAGGTTCAATTTTCCAATTTTGTGCATATTCTATATGGACTTTGCTGCCATAAAGTGTATGTACAGTCTGAGGCTTTTTCCCATTTGCTACTTAGCAAGATGCCTGGTGGCTTCAGTGGGAGGAGATGAAGCCCAAAAGCATCACTGAGAGTCACTGCAGTTTGATGGAATGAGTGGCTGATGTGACTTAGTGGCCGATGTAACATAAGGCAGCTTTTGTTAAGGAGTTCATGGAAGGGATTTTTGGTCCCTCAGTCATCCCCCTCAGAGCAAGAGGAGATGGGTGTTCTCTCTGGCTGTACGTTAGGTTGAGGACTCGACCTCCAGTGAACAGACAAACGTTGTGGAGCTACTCTGTGCTGTTGGCCGTGTTGCGGTGGAGGGTTTATGTCATGCAGAGCATCGCTCCCAGGAAGCTGAACTTGGGCAGCACAGAGCAGCTTGCATCTGGCTCTCGTACTGCTGTAGTGGTCATTAAATAACACTTCAATGGTTTAGAGCTCAACGTTTTTGTCTAAGTATTAAATAAAGATTTTCTTCAAGGAAATTTAGCTTAATCATCTGGTTACGTGGCTGACAAGTAGGAGCACTGAAAGTCTGCAAAATTCCAAAAATGCACCAGAGAATGAAAGTCTTTACAATTTTATAAACTATACAGGATGAAGTAACTGGACTTCATTTGTTTGTGGTCTCTGAGGGACACGAATGTGTGCACATGTTAGAGGTAAGAAACCAGTGCTTCCACCAGAACACACAGCTGCTGTCTTAGGTGAAGTGAATACATTCTTTGGTTTTTGCTTCATCTTTCCTGGATTGCTTACACCTGCCTGCCTACTCAAAGTGCTTCATTTAGAAGTATGTGATTTTTCCCTTTTTTCTCACTCCGCAGGGACATGCAAGTCTTTTAAATTCCAATTATTGATTAACCCCTTCGAAAGTCACCTAAGTTGACAGATATACTGTACAGCTGCCCCTTGAATCCATTGTGTTGCCTCTAGATAATGCCTGGTGCTGTAGTGCCAATCCAAAAATTCCTGGAGTGTACATCACCAGTTAGGTAATAAAGAGAGAAATTCTTATCTGAACATGGGATTATAACTACACATTAAAGAGTTGGATTAGACAGGTTATTATATGTATTATTACTAGGTTTTGACTACCTACAAACTAGGGCATTAATCATGTAATTATGTAACTTATGATTACCTAAAAATGCTCCCTCTTCAAATTGCTGTTGCAAATTTGATCTTTCCTCTGCTGAAGTGACCTGTCAGCTGCTCATTGTGGTTCATTATATATGTTGCAACTTAGTTATAATCATCACTAGTTTTACAGAATGCATCCAAAACCAAGGATAACCTTTTATGTTTTTAGTGGAACAAGCTGTCGTGGGTGTTGATGTGTGTCTCCCTCACCTAGAGAAGTCCACGAGTTCCAAAACTCACTTCCAATGCTTTCGGTTCTTGAGACTTTCTTAGGAGATTTCAATAATAAGAAAGCCTCTTGAAAGTAACATATCAGCATACAGGAAACAGAAATTTTTAAAATAATATTAACTTCCATAATTGCTTGGGTTTTATAAACTTAATTTCAGATTACATTCTTTTGATGATTTTGTTTTCAGAAGTGTTCATCAGAACACTGGGTTTTAATTTCCTTTTGACTGACAAATTTTGGAATAGGAAAAAATATATCTCCCCAATTATGCTGGGCAAGGTTTATAGGTAGACGTAATGTCTTTTGTTAGGAAAACTGGTATGGCTGGAGAGCTTCAGCAAACTTTGAGGCTTATGAGCCCTTCAAGTCTGAAATAGAAACCTTCAATGCTAAGCACATGCTGAATAAGCTGCTACTTGGGGTTTAGTTAGGCATGTGTCAGTTAGACCATTGTAGTGAGGGGGAAGATAGTAAGTACCTGTATCTTTAGATCATAACAGTGACTACAAAATATTGCTAGATTATTTGTAAGCATCATCTGGGACACAGATGAAGGATGTCAGGATTTTATGAGGAAAAGTTTAGGTGTGGGAAAGATGTGTTTCTCTTGAATGATCTAGTAGCAACATATAAACGTGAAAGCTCCTATTTTATGCCTAGAAGTGTGTGTCCTCCAGAAGTGACTCAAATGTGCTTCAAATTTTCTTCCCTTTTAATCTCTACTGGCTTTTGAAGGAAGCTCGGAAAATGGCTTTTACATTTACAGCCTTTTCTGCTCTGAAACAGAACAGTCTTCAACGTGGAAGCTGAAACCGTGTCCCTGGGGTAGCGAGTCCATGGAGAAGGTCACATATGGCTGACAACACTGAACTAGTGAGATCTGCTGTTCTGGTTTTGTCAATGATTACCCTGGCCTGACAAAGGTTCTACCATGAGCATTGTGGTAACTTCTTAAAGCTGATTGGGAGCTATTAAAGAGTGATAAAAATCAGATACTTCTGACCATGGTGATCAAAGGAGGAATTCAGTGATACTACAATAGGTGCTTGGAGTTCTCTGGGCATTGCCATCAGTATTGTTTAATGACCCAAGTGCTATGGCTATGTTGGGTAAATAGCAGCTTTGGCAGGCATATAGAAAAGAAGTTCTTAGGAGACAGGGGTTTCAGAGCGACAACATAACTTGCTTGCAACGTGTCTTGCTTTCCTTGGATGCTGGCAGTTGTCATATTGTGACTGTCAATCAGGAGGTTGACCCCCCACTTCCAGAATCCTGATATATTCAGAAACTGGCATATTTCCTCTCTCAGGTTTCAAATATGTTGCTTGTGGTCAAAAGGCAACGGTTGCACCAGCTGAGCTGGGTTGAGGGTTTCTTTCTGGACACACGTTCAAAGCTGGTGTCGGGTGAATGTTGCCAAAGAGGATTCTGAAATTTTTCTCCTCCTTTAAGAACGAAGATAATTTAATGCTCATACCCTACCTATAGGAATATGCTGGTTCTGGAGCACAAATCACCTGCTCTGCCATGCTGAAAGATTTTAGCAGCCTGTGCTAAGAAGTTGGGAGGCTCAGTGTGTGGAAGTGTTAGACCAAGAGCTCAGTAAGGGTAGCCACCAAGTCCTCTGGCAACCCAGAATGTTTTTCCCCATGTTGTCTTTCACCCAGAATTTGTGGGCATCCTCGTGCTGCTTGGTGTGCGTGGAGCCATGGCTGGGGGGATGTTGGCTTGCTGCATCTCAGGCCTTTCATGCCTGAATCCCCCAAATTTGCCTGAACCCACTACATGTTGGAACTGTGCGAATCTCTTCCTTGTCCCCACTGTCCAACAACCAGCAATTTCTCAGGCACTGAGTGCATGTGTATGTAGTATTAAGTAATTTCTTTGGGGCTATTGTTTAAGTCTTCAAACCATGGAAGGAAACGGGGAGCCTGTTTAGATGTCACAAAAGGTCACTGGCTATTTTTATAGATTACATTAAAGAAACCCAAAACTGCACAAAAAAATATTCAGATTGTGAGGTCAGGACTCTGAAAAATATTTTTCCTGCCAAACTATTCAGAAATCGCTACAGAGCATGTGCAAACTGGTTTTTCAGGGGTTTGGCCAAAGGTGTGTTACTCTCCCTGTAAAAAATGACTCCCTGACACCATTGTGACCTTCTTGCCAAATTTTAAAGCAGCACTCCAAACTATAGCACTGAAACTGTTCAACCAAGCGCTTGCAAGGGGTATCAGCTGTTCTCATGGTTTGGGGGTTTGGTTTTTTTTAACTTGGGTAAAAAGTTTTCCTGTAGTGGATGAACTGCATTAGCTGAAATTTTCACCCCGAATTCCAGCCGGGGCAGACAACCAGCATGGAAAGCTTTAATTCAAAAGATTAAAGTCTGGCAAAATTCTAAGCAACTGGAGTCTTATAATAGTGAGTTTTGTACAATGCGGTCAGCCTATCAAAGGGAAATCATTTTTTCTGTCTGTTTTGGTTTTGATGTCATTCCATCAAACGTTTAATTGGGAGACACAGCATTAGCTCCAAACTCATTTTGAAGCAATGAACATTAGTCAGACATAAACAAATGGGCTGGGGGCAAACTACATGGCTGCCAAGTGGTGGGAGAGATTTTTAACAAGGGGCTTTGCAGACCGCTTCCCTGAATGAACGAAATTGCTGCAGAGCAGAAATCAGAGCTCAGCCTGGGCTGTGGTGGAAGGAAGCAGGGCTTGTACAGCCCATGGGAGGCACCAAAATTGCACAGTTGTGAGCAAGGTGTGCGAGTGCTCAGAAAAAAAACAGGTCAAGGTGGAAATGCTCTTAGTGAGTGGAAATGCTTGGAGTGATCCGGGCAGGGAGGTGGTGGACTTTGACAACGTGGTGCAGCTGAGTGGTGGCTTGACCCAAAAGCCTGCCAGCTTGCTCTCCTGGGGATGGCAGGGGTAATATTCTGGTGGTTCAGAGGCAAGTTATGAGGTTAAACTGGAGGTTATGAGGTTAAATTGGCCCCCATGCAAATGTGGGTCAAAATGCTAATGTGTGTCTATACAAAAACTGCGCAGGCAGCAAGCTTCTTGAAAAATTGTACTCGCAGTGACCAGACCTCAGACACCAAAAAATAAGGAATAACCTTTGCTAATTCTCAGTCATTGGCACTGCAGAGTATTACAGATGAGGGATGGCAGGGCAGAGGGGCAGGTGGGACCCACTCAAGGTCTTATCTCAAGTCAGAGCACAGCTGAAGGTTCATTCCCAGGTCCATGGTCTCACTGCTGGAACAGGCTGCCCAGAATTACTGGGAATACGTTTGTTTTTAATCTTTGCACTGTTCTCCTTGCTGAGGTGCCTGGAATTTATCTCCAAAATATTTTGGAGGGGAAATGTGATCATAAAGCCAGAGCTTTGGGCTATGCATGCTTCTTTTCAGGCTTCTAACATCTTTGAAAGGGGTAAGTGTTACTAACCTGCCTCCTTTGTTTTTTGACAAGGAGAGTAATTTAAAAAAAAAAAACAACACACACAACATTTTAATCCCTTACACTGAGTTCATGTCAGCTTTAGCTTAACTCAGCCCATATTGCAGGAACCTTGGGAGGCGTTTTATGTTTGTTAAAATAGATTTGGGTCTTTTATTGCCTTTCTGACTGTATCACGAGCTGGGGCCAGAGCCTTGTCACGACTGGCACGTGCAGTGGGTAGAGAAGTCCTGCCTTCGGTGGCGTAAATGAGAGAAAGCCGCTGAGCCTTGGGGTGAGGTTTGCTGAGCTGACAGCGTGCCCAGCCTTCTCCAGAGGGGCTGAGCCTTCAGTTCCTGTCCAGCTCCTCACACAAAACCCTGCGCTTCCTCTCCTGCATCTCTGGAGCCTCGTAAGACCCTTCCTCTTCCCAGCATATCAAACTGCAGCTGACGGGCAGAGAATTCCCGCTCCTGAGCCTGCCCTTGGTTTTTTCCCAAGCAGAAGGAAAAGGCTGAAAGTTCCCAGTTCCTGCTGTCACCCGCCAAGTGTCCCAGCGAGCTCATATCTGCCCTGTTGAGAGACATCTGGGCAGGGGGAGAGCATGAATGCGGCCGAGGGGTGCCGGTGTCAGGCAGGCATCGTGCCCGCCTTTACCAGGCTGATGGGAACAGACAGGGACAAAGGTAAAGCTTGTGGCATGAAAAGGCTGCTTGTTGCAGCGTTTCATGGCCAGTGAGCGTGACCAGCCTTCAGGGCTAATTACCGAAGGAGAGAGAAGTATGTTCTTGTCAGCAGACCTACAGGGTTACTATTTAATGAAGCAGATATGCAGGTACCTTGTTCAATGGCATGAGCGAGTGACTGACTTGTGTCCACAAGGATGTAGGTGTGGGTGGCAGGGTGCTTCAGGTGGCTTTCAACCCCTGGTTTTCTCTCCAAGTGCAGTCGGGCACAACTCTCCCTCTCTTGGCAGCAGTGCTCTGCAGCCTGCCTTCCTCCTTTCCAGTTTTTCTGCTTTCTCAGCTCTTCTTTTCCCTTTTTTTCTCCCCCCTTTCCCCCTTTTTCCTCCCCCAGCACCTCTTGTTTGTTCCATCCCATCCTTTCAAAGCTTTCCACCTTATTTTCCCTCCTCCTTTTCAATTACTGATGCTAAATGGCATTGAACAGCGGTGTCATCACTATTTCATCAGGCCTGCCCCAGTTCCCTGCTGGTGGTTTGTGGAGCATGTGTGAGCTGGGAACAGCCAGGATCCTCCGTGTGCTTGCATCAGGGTCCCCCGCCGATCGCAGTTGCTCAGCACATCTGACAAGTGTTACTTGTCCTTTTCTTGGGACTGCCCGTGGAGGTGTGCAGGGGGTTGGGGAGCTCTGCCAAACCCTGGTGTCGTGCTGGCAGGGTTACAGCGAGTGCGAGGATGCCTCCATGCTACAGGAATCCCTTTGTGTTGCTGCGTAGTCGAGTGCCCAAAAGTTTGTTGTGTGTTAACCCAGTGCCTGTGCTGGTCTCTGTGGGAGAGATGGGACAAAACACAAGGAAATTAATCAAATGGTGGGGTTTTTGCCCAAACCAGTGGGTATGGGCAGGCCCAATTCAGACTCATACTCTGAATTCATACAGTTTACACTATCCAGTATCACCTCTCAGACTTGTCCTGACCTCTGGACTGCAGTAGGTATTACTGAGGAGTAGCATCTGTGGTATGACTCCTCTCTACGTCTGCTGTGGGAACTACTCATTTACTTCACTGCAACCTATGTTTTGACCTGGCAGAAGAGCTACGTTTGACAGGGGATCTTTCTAATACAAAAGTTGATTAATATATATATTAGACAGTTATGGATCTCCTCTAACAATGTTCCTTGTGCGCTTACCTGAAATGATAATTTGATAGTCAAAATTTCACCCAAACTGATGGTCCTCCCGTGGTATTGGGAGGAACATGCCAATTGAAAGCTTAGTGTGACAGCAGAGATTTTGAAGGACAGCAGCCTGGGTGCATGTGGGGAGCACAGGCTGCCACAGGGAGGATGTTTCAGGTCAGGAGTGACAGGCATTGGCAGAAACTTTGGGAGAAGATGCACCATGTCCATCTGCCTCGACCTGCCATTCCCTGCCTGTGGGGATGTCCCTTGGATTCTTTTTATAGGAGGTTCATATGACAGTCTGGAAAAACATGTTTGACTTGTACGTTGCCTGGAATTCATGTTGTTTTCTCTATAAACATTACTCGTTTTTCCTGGGATACTAAGCAAAAAGATCTTGGGAAAAAGACAAGCTTCCTTTTATTCTCCTCTTTGTCTCGGAAAACTACACAAACCACCTGACACGAGGCACTGAATTTGTTTTAGTTTACAGTTGTGTGTTGGCCACAGTTCAGGCTGTGAAAGTGGCTGCCACCAACAGGAGAACGTGGGGCTGGGATGCGAGAGTCAAAGGTGTGCTACCACGTGGATGCTCTGGGTCCCAGCCTCTTGCTCCATGTCTCTACAGAAAAGACAGGCTGTAGAAAGGCAGCCCTTGCCAGCTCCAGGACCTGCCACTGCTCCACTTGCAGCGATGCTAGGAAATCCACTTGATTGTAGTTGTGCTGCTTCACACTCTCCATTTCTACCAACAGGATCCAGGCCAGCTCTCCTGCTCTGCAGGCCTGTGCTGTCCCCGGGGAAGAGTCCTCCTGCTGCACTGGCTGCTGCTGACCTTGCAGGGGACATGGAATCGCTGGCTGTCACAGCACCAGAGGGAGCGGGTGCAACAGCATCACCAGCCGAGGTGGAAGCAGTAGAAGAAGCAGCGGCACCAGGGGAGGTGCAAAGTCCAGAGGGAGCAGCTTTACATGGAAAAGTGGTCACCCCTGGAGGAGGAGCAGCGGTGACAGCGGTAGAAGCACCAGAAAACTTGGAGGCAGAAAGAGTTGCTGAAGCATTTGCCCGGGCAGCAGAAAGGATAGCAAAATCAGAAGTAGCCAAGGTTTTGCAATCAGCAATAGCTGAGGTAGAGACCTCAGCAGCCTCGGGTTCCCACTGGGGTGAGGGGGCTGTGGGTGTGTGTTCCCCTTGGCTGGGCTCACAGATACACCATGGCGTGGGAGGCTGCAGCTCCAGCACCAAAGCTGAACATGACCTTCCAGCCTTGCCCTCTGAATGTCTCGGGTGAAACCATATTTCTGCTTAGCCTTGAGCTGTGGGAGAGATCTCTATTTTGGAAAAAAAATTGAAAGCGATCAAAAAAAAAAAAAAAATCCCTGAAATTCCTGCTGAGAGTTGGTGCTCTTTTCCCATCTGGTTTCCCTCTGTCTTTCAGATGAGCTTTTTTTCATGATAGCGGGCACTTTATCACGCCTGGTATAGTTAAGGATACAAAGCGCTCTCCATTACAGCCCCACTGGCCACATGCTCATCCTGTTCTAAAGCATTCATATTTGGGGATCAAAAAAGGTCCATGCGTGGTGTTTACTCAGCCGAGAATTTTTATTTGACATTTGAGCAATTATGCCTTGCGTTGTTCGTGAGTTTGCTGAGGGTGATAAACGCACTTTTCCCATTTGAAAAACCTGTCTTTTAACATTGACGATGTGGTGACAGATTTTCAGCAGGGCTGGGAGTCGGATTTGCCAGGGCTCAGTGCCCACTCCAAGCACCAGATTTTCAGATGTGTTCGGCACCCAGCAGCTCCCCGTTGGGTGTGAGGCCCTTGGACATGTTTGTTCCCATGTGTGGATCTCGTTTGAAAAGCTGCCTGCCTGCAGCACCACCGAGCATCCACCTTCTGCTCGCAGGAAAATCTGGATCTCATCTTCCCGGGCTCTGATTTCGTTTTGGTTTGCAGGGTCAGTTTCCTGCTATTGCTGTGTCCTGGGCCCCAGAGCTGTCCTGAGTACATGGCACTTCTGTAGGATATCTTCTTTTAACTTATCCCCCAGTTTGGGCAAGTAGCTTCACTCAGGAAGGGCTCTTCAGCATGTGTTTGGGTTTCAGTGTGGTTTTGTATCTTGTGGAGATCAGCTGTATTTAGGCACATGCCAAAACAATTCTCTAAATCAGACTGCGAATAAGGACCTTTGTTTTTAAATATCAGCAGCTTACTTTCTAGTGACTTTTCCAGTGCTCATGTATTTGTTCTTTTGACTTTTCAGCTCAAAGAGAAGAGGAGGAGTGCTTGGCTAAAGCCGAGGAACAACACTCAACAGGAGGAGGAAGATTGGGTGAAAGATGGAGAGGTGAAATGAAATGAAGGAGAGGTGGCATTCTGGGTCATACCCAACAGGGGGCTGGTACTCTGAAACTGTGACTGCTCCTGGAAGGCAATAGGGCTGCCAATTACATCTCTTTTGTGACTGCCCATACTATTAAAAATAAAAATATGCCATATTCAGTAGTGTTCATGATCTGTTGAAGGCCCTTGTCTCCTGGTTTTGTGAAATAGCAGCTCTGCACCTCTTCCTCAAAGCTGAGGGAGACCAAAGTGGGCTGTTCATGTTGGAAAACATGCTACTGACATGAAATTATATAAACAATAAATACTCTAAATACGGGGTCAAGTTTTCATGCCTGTAGGCCAAGAGGATGGTCCGTGGGAGCACAGATAATGTGAATTAGTTTCATATCCTAACAGAGCAGGTGCCTTTTCCAGGCTATCCAGTTTGCTCCAGCCCTGAAGTGTTTCTTGCCTAGGTAAGAAGGGTACGTATGATCTTTTTCTTTTTCTTTTTTTTTCTAATTCTACTTATTCATCTGAAGCAGGGAATGGGAAAGGTCTCTCCATCCAGACTGATAATAGTGAAATGCAGAACAGAAGCTCAGAAGAAATTCAAGAAATGGCAAACAACATCTTCAGAACAGTGGTGGACTTGTCAGCATGAGTGACGTTCCCCAGGCAGTGCAGATTGATCGTTAAAACAGGCTTCTGATTTTTGAGAGGAAAAAACATTATGTTGTAACGTTGTTTTCTCAGCCTGTGAGGTATAGGTAAGTCTGTGTTTTAGTAAAAGTTGGATGATGTGGCAGTGGTTATAAGAGGTAAATGGTGATAAGGTGTTACAGAGACTATGGGATTAGAACAAAGCCCGTCTCGGTGTGTGTCTCCCAGGCTTCCCTGTGAAGGATGATCACAACTCAGAAGCGCCTGATGCCTTCAGCAAATGTCCGCTTCATTAATTCCTTCCAAATACTTCATGGTTTGCTGCTCCAGGCTTATGTTTAGCAGCCTGGAGAGATGGGGTCAAATCTGTAGTTGGATAGAAAACTTCTGAAGCAGATGCAGGTGGTAGAGCGAGTGCCTGTGTGTGATGTGTTGCTGCACCCCAGGTGTGGTGTCCAGGCAGTGCCACCGAGGACGCCAAGTGAAACAGAAAACAGCTCCCTGACCACAGATGGTCGTGAGTGAAGCTGTAGTACTTTTGGAAAGAGTAAAGATTGCAGCCCTAGATTCTGCCTCAAAACCTGTATGAGCATTGACAACCCATCTCTAAACTCCTGTGTAGTCACAGCTGGATGTGATATTCTCCAATACCTTCCTTTCGGCTTCCAGTGCTTTTTTCTGTGGAAACACAGCGTGTGTTCTTGTGCACCCCAGAAGTGGCAGGACATTGGTAACAGCTACGGCATCATGCGGAGCTGTTTTCTGCATGAAATGGGGTGTGTTGGGACAGACCCCTGTTATAACGGGAGGGTGTGAGGGATCTGCTGCTGCCCTGTGCCCAGCTGGCTGGTGATGAAGATCTCTCTCCATCTCCCTCTTGGGTAACGTGTCCTTATATCACAGCAAAGTCAAGGGGTTTCGGTGCCAGGCTTGGGTCTTTGCACCTCTGCTGGCTTCTCTCTCCGTGTAGTGACAGGCTGGGGAGGAGAGAGGAGGGGAGAACAGCAGCGTCTGATTAAAACTCAGCCCCCTGGCCCTAGATCTGAGGAGACAGAGCCCGCCCTCCCTTCCCTTACAATAATTTTATTTTATTACAAAAAGAGCCCATATTAAAAAAGCTCATGATTATGTTTTCTGTTCACCAAGACTTTTCCTGTATTCGACCTTTGGATAACCTCCAAGGCTTGCAAACATTTGAAAGGAGTAAAGGAGCTCGTTTTATTGCAGGGCCTCAGCATACATTCTTTCCAGCCTATCTTTAACATCAGTTGACAAGAATTATATAATTGCAGTCTGTGATCCCTTTAAGGCTAAAATGTATTCGTTTTCCCTCAAAGAACACTTCAGGTTTCAGAGTTAAATGTATACTTTTTTTTTTCCCCATCTGGGTTATTCTCTAAAAAGCCGTTTTCTCTTAAACTGGCAAGTCTCATTCTAACAAGTTGCATGGATTTATTTTTTACTGCGGTTTTAAGCTCACATGTTAACAAGTAGAAGGAATAGCCTCCAAATCCCAACCTGTGTTTCCCATTCCATTGGAAAATTAGTGGGTTACAGAGAACACGCAGGGGGAATTGTACTCCTTAGGTAGAATCAAATAAAATTTCAACATACTGATTTAATCAAATTAGTGTCTAATGCTAATTGATAGGCAGTCTGGAGACGGACAGGTAGCTGGATTGGATTTGATCTTGCATTTCAGAGGCATGACGTAACCTGCTGGGTCAGGAAGGAATTTCTGGTTTCCTATCAGAATGGCATCTGCCACCATGTTGGAGGAAGCCATGGATATCGGATACTTGGATAGGAGCTGGAGAATGATGCCAAAAAAGAAGTCTGAAGATATTATTACCTGGAATTTTAAAAACGAATTTTCACTGGTGCTTGTGCTCCTGGGGAGTTAAAAAAAGCGCATAAATGCATGGGTATTCCTGGAAGCTTTTCGTGACAGTTGTGTCTGTGTGCTGGGGCCAGCGGTGCTTGGAGGGAACAGAAGGGATGCTCTGAGCACATCTGCAACACCCCTCAAGGATGGAACAAGAAGGTCAAAGAAACTGTGAAAAAACTTCACCCCTCTGAGTATTTCTGGGCAATGGAAAATGGAAGGAGCAGCAGCCTGGTCATGGGTATTTGCATGCAAGAAGGGAAGTTAAATTTGTCTGGTAAATTGGCTGTTAGGAGTAATTTAGCTCGTTGAAGCTGGAGAGGAGACTGGGCTCAATGGGCCAATTGTCTGCCCTAGTGCAGCAAAGGGGGCTGGGTGGGGTTGAAATCAAGAGGTCTGGGGGGTCGTTCTCAATTTTGCCATGGACTTACCCAAGCATCAGTTTTCTTACCTGGAAAGAGGAGGATGGTGGCAGCCAGTGTGCCTGCCTTCCTGCTCTTTTATCTAAGAACTTGAGGAAGTGCAAACTTTTATTCCAAATAATGCCTGCCAGTAAAAATGGGTCCCTTCTTCAAATATTTAGTTAATCTAACACTGATTGCCCCCATTCCCTAAGGGGAGGAGGGGGCAGGGGCAGCATTCCTGGTTTTATAGAGGGGCAGGTTTGAAAGGGCTGTAAATGCATGTCGCAGGGGTTGGATATAATAACCTAAGAGAGAGGAGCCAGTAACAGAATCCTTTTAATGAACTACAAGCCCACAGTTTATAAACTTGGACACAGATTATGCTCCTGCCTGGTGTATAAAAATAACCATATTAGGATGCTGCTGTGGCCAAAGGGTCTTATAACCTGTTAAGTTTTCGCTGCCTGTTTTTCTAACACAGGCAGGACCTGTGTAATACCCAGCGTTGCACTGAAAGGGAAAATCTCCGCTCTGTTAAGCTGTTCCCTGCCTTTGGTAGCCTCTCTGTATCAGGATTCACATTCTTGTTTCTGTTTCAAACAGGAGACTAGTTTACAAGGCAAGTTCCTCCTTGGAGATCACAAGAGGCTTTCTTTCCCCTTTCTTTTTCTGAGAGGAAGGATTAGGTCACCAGTAATACCGTTTGCTTTTTATTTTTTTTTCTCCTTTGGCTAATCTGCTCTCCAAGATGTCCACGTTACGAGAGAAATAAAAGGCTTTAAGTGAGCGCGGGATTTTTCCCTCTCACCTCAGCACTTCAGCCGAGCAGGGTGATTTACAGAAATCGCTGCATGGAAAAGCCTTAAAACAGAATTTCAGATGCTTATAAGACAAAGCAGGAAGATAGCAGAGCGGCAGGTGCCATCTCCTTACCTCGCAGGGTCATGTTCTGCCTGCTCTTAAGGAGTTTGGTGGGTGGTGATTACCAATATGTCTGCACTGTATCCGGGTGTATTGTGTGCGCAATCACAGCTTTGGATAGCGAGCTCGTCTAGTCTCCCTCACCTGCAATCAGGAGGCTTATCGTTATTCAAAGACCTTTATTTTCTATTATTATCTCTGTGTGTTCTACATGGTGCGAGCATTAATGGTACCACCTTTTAAGACCTGCTTTTTGAGCCTGGCACCCGTCCCTGGTAGCGGCGTGCGACGTGATGTGCATTGCTCGGCTGCACCCAAGAAGAGGATGGACACTAATGCCCGTTCTTCTCCATGGGAAGTTTTGGGACTCTCTGAGCAAAATTACTTTGGTCAGAGCGCAATGAGCACGAGCAGATTATTACTTTAGTGAAACCTATATTATTCTTGCTCAAATAACCAAGTCCTGGTACCAGTTTGTAGTAGGGCATAAGGATTTTGCGGCAATAAGTGTGAATCTGCATTGGGTAGTTTGCACCTAGTACAGGTACAGCTTGTTCATACTGGTCACGTTATGTTTGGCAAACTGTGTTTAAAGGGCCAGGTCTGCCTTGGTTTAAATTGGCACAGCTCTGCTGAACTTCGTGCCAGTCTCCACCAAACCAAAGTTCTGGCTCTCAAATGTTTTCGACTATTTTTTTCAGTCCTTTCTTTCCAACAAGTTTTAAAAATGCAATTAAATGGACAGTAACACTCAGCAGTTACACATAAAAAGCTGTTTATCTAAGGATGTCAAAGCACTTGACAAAGGTGGGTAATTCTCAGAGTGCCCTTTTTTTTTTTTTGCAGGGTGGGATGCTGGCATGCAGAGACAGCGAGCGGTTTATCTGAGTAACAGAGTCGGTAGCAGAGGTAGTAATTAAAACTTGGGTCTCATGACACCCAACTCTGCACTGTAACCACTAGACAAACTGCCTCCCGGAACCGTATCTCATCTCTATCTCCCTACATATGCACAATAAAGCCTTTGTAGTATACGCTGTACACTTGCTATTGATAGTTGTACCAGCTGAAAGATAATGCTTGCTCTTCTAACTGGCTGCGAGTGCGCTCCGTACAACCTCAATTACCTGAGCATAATGGGGGAGAAGGGGAGAATTTTGGATAATCGGGGTTTCAAATAATTCAAGGAGTTTTCGGTGTAATTGATGGAGATGGTGGGGACGCAGCCTGTTGGGATAACTGATGTGGGACTGTGTGGTGGGTTCATAACCAACAGGCTGCTGGTTGGGATATGGTTTTGGTTTTCTTTTTTTTTTTTTTTTTTTTGAAAGGAGGTGTGTTTCTTCCTCGCTTTGTTTCAGAGAAAAAAGGGACAAATGCATTTCAGACGTGTTGCTGGTATCCCTTTAAGGTTGGTGAAGACCAACAGCTGTCCTGTTGCTTAATGGAAAGCCGCTTCTAGACGTGGGCAGTTTAAAAATATGGATGGAGAGGCATTATTCAGCCCGGGCGGCGGCGGGGTGCGGGCTATGTGGGTGGCTCAGAATGTCTGCAGAGAAGCAGGACCAGAGATCATCTGAAAAATAATTTCCCCTGCCTATGCCGTAAACTCTAGGATTTCAAGTATGACCCAGCTGTTAATGAGCTCCATACAGGCAAACAAATGTACAGTTACTGTATTTGGTTTTTTTTTTTTTTTTTCTGAAAGGAGGTGTGTTTCTTCCTCGCTTTGTTTCAGAGAAAAAAGGGACAAATGCATTTCAGACGTGTTGCTGGTATCCCTTTAAGGTTGGTGAAGACCAACAGCTGTCCTGTTGCTTAATGGAAAGCCGCTTCTAGACGTGGGCAGTTTAAAAATATGGATGGAGAGGCATTATTCAGCCCGGGCGGCGGCGGGGTGCGGGCTATGTGGGTGGCTCAGAATGTCTGCAGAGAAGCAGGACCAGAGATCATCTGAAAAATAATTTCCCCTGCCTATGCCGTAAACTCTAGGATTTCAAGTATGACCCAGCTGTTAATGAGCTCCATACAGGCAAACAAATGTACAGTTACTGTAGAGACGTATTCATTTATGAAGATAAAACATGATCCGCAGGACCTGGTAACTGCTCCCGTGGTCTCTTTACGCTGAAAGCTGTGATGGAAATCTTTACTAGTGTGACTTTCTATTTCAGCCTGCCGTCCAGGCAAGCCTCACATCGCTGCCTACTTTCTCTACACGCTAATTTGTTTCTAAAAGCAACAGAGTGAAAAAAGAAGGGATAAAGTTTGCAAAATATAGCACGGAGCGATCCTGACCCTGTTGGGCTTTCATCGCACCGTGTGCTCTCACCACAGCTCGCTTTTGAAAACCAGCCCTGTCCTCTGCCTCACACCAGACGCAGAAATTAAGAGCAGCCTTTACTCTTGAAGCCGTTATGAACTAACAGATGGGTGCAGGTAAGGCAGGAAAGACCTTCAGGAAGGGATTAACTTGGTTTGGTTTTTATGAAGTACAGCGTTAGGTAGAGGGTGGCTGGTCAGCACTGACCGGCCTCGCAGCTCATCCCAAAGCATTAATCTGTTCTGAGACCGTGGCAGTTACGTGCCCCCCCATCAGAGGAGCACACACGTGTGTTCAGATTAGTACCAAAACCACCCTTTGGTTTGTTTTTTTTTCTCAGCTATTACCTGAGAGATGGGATACATTGACATCTGGGAGCTGCCGTCTGACTGCTTTTCTGAAAAGACCGGTCCAATCTTAGTTGCTTTAAATTATAATCTTAACATCTCCCTCGTAAGTTTACAGTGCCTGGTCTCATCAGCTACTTTAAATGCCTGAAAAATAAATATATTTTCTTGTGTGCCTCAGTGCTTACCCCAATATGCATGTTTGTATAGACAGAATGTGCATATTTGTTATCTTTAATACAGTTTGGATGTACACACATGTATAATTCTATTTCTATTTAGACATCAGTCAGTATATGTGTATTTATCAGGGCTCCAGCAGAAACAGGACTGACCCCAACATTTTATGCATTATTAGGAGGAGCAGCAGCTCGCCCTTTAAAATGCCTATATTTGGAAATCTGATTCTAAACTGGCGCTGGTTTAACTTAATTTTGTGGCTTTTCTCCAGATTTTTCATAACCAGTGGAGGTGAGGACAGGAGCGAGAGGCAGGAAGGTGGGCCGTGGTGCAGACACGCTGGCGTTGGCAGCTGCTGGGAGGGAGCAGGTAAGGGCACAGCGTCCAGCCCCGGCCGGAGAAACCACTGCGCCGAAGCACAGTGCCATTTATGTGTCTTTTCTCTTGCTTAGCTCTTTTTTTCCCCACTATTTTGATTGTCGCAAGCCCAATCTATATACGTTATTTAAAAAAAAATATATATATATAATTTTTTATTTTATTTTTTTAATATCTGGTCAGATGCTTTTGTGGGAATGCGGTGCTCCCTCTTCTTTTCCCGGCTGGTTTTTGGGGATCATTTTGTGGCGCATAAAGCGGTGAGATAAAGCACAAAGGGCCGGTGATAAAGCCCGGAGTTTTGTTTAACAGTTCAGATAGTGAAAGTTTACAAGAGCGGTACTGGGAAAGCTGCGCTGTGAATAGAGCTATTATTGCCATTATCGCATTGTTTAAACTTTGGGGGGGGGGGGGGGGGAAAAAGGGGGGGGCTGCTTTAAAAGCTTTGGAAAAAAGCTAGAGGGGCTTTTAATAAAGTAGCAACTATTGCAACACCAGTAATTTTCTTTCCTCCCAGAGACACGGTGGAGAATATAATTTAATTTGATTAATTCATAGCTCACATTTAAAATGTTGGATTCTTTGCGTTTTTTTCTTTTTCCTTTTTCTTTTTCCTTTTTCTTTTTCCTTTTTCTTTTTCCTTTTTCTTTTTCCTTTTTTTTTCTTTTTTAATTTTTAAGGTTTTTCTGTTTTCTCTTTTTCTCTTTTCTTTTTCTTTTTTTTCTTCCTTTTTTTTTCCTTTTTCTTTTTTTTGTCTTTTGTCTTTTCTATTTTCTATTTTTTCTTTCTTTTTCTTTCTTTTTTTCTCTTTTCTCTTTTTTTTCTTTCTTTCTTTTTTTCTTTTTCTTTTTTTTTTTCCTTTGTGTGGGTACAGTTGCAGATGGGGAGGCTTCTGGCGTGCTTTCCTAGATAACTTTCCATAGAACTTAAAAAAAAATAATAAATACCTCCCAAACACCTAGCAACAATATTGTGTTGCTTGCACAAAAAATACCCCCCTGAAGAGCATCCCAGTAACTGTGTATATAGAGCGCACAAGATCCTGTAAAAGTAGCTTTTTTATTTGTGTGTGGGTACATATGAAACCCAAGATGATATATCGTGTTGTGCTTAGATCTTTGTTTCAAGATATAGCTATGGGTAGATTACGTGATGGATGGTCTTTTAGTTGTTATTTCAGCGCTTCTCCTATTTTCCGTACACACACATTCAGTATTAAAATCCCACAATTATGACTTTTTTTCCATTTTCTCTTTGCCTGTTAAGAAGATTCTTTAAAAAACAAAGCAAAACAAAACCCTTTTAGGTCCCAGGTGGATTTGTTCCTCCCATATCGGCAGCATCAGTGCCCAGCTCTCAACTTTTGCAGGCACATCTGAGGGCGAGCCGCTCGCCCCGGAGAGTTTCGCAGTCAGACCCGCTGCTGCTCAAGCACAGCCCGGCGGGCGGCAGGAGGCAGGGAGCAAATGGTCACAAACGAGCACTGCTCCTCGGTGCCACAGTTCTCTGTTTGTCTTAAATGTGCTTTATTGCACCTTTTCTGCAGTTCGTTCCGAGGACAGACGCACTAATAATCTTTATCCGACAAAGAGGATTCCCCCTCCTGGCTCTCAGCTGGAAGCCGCGGCTGGCATTCTGCTGCTCTGATTTGTTGACTTTGATATTTTTTTAATTATTATTCCATATTAGCTCGTGTTGGAGTTTGCTGGTGCAGCTTACCTCCGACCGCAGGCTGAGGCTGAGTAACAGTTGCTATAATCTAGCTTCGGCACTTTCTGTCGCTGTATTTTTGGGGGTTGTGATTTCAGCAGAATATATGGCTTGTCATTTCAGCCGGGGCTCTCAGACTGCGCGACAGTCCTGAATTCGAAGTGAAGAGCCCAGGAGAGAGGCTGCGTGTGTGTGTGTGTGTGGCACTGGGGATGTTAGATATGGGCATATTCTTGAATACACTGAAAATATTATATTTGATCATTGGGGCTCTGGAAGCTTTTTGTGCTATTTTTTGGTGATGGCTTGAACTATTCCCCAAACTGAAAGTAGTTGCTTTTTCCTATATTTTGACAGCAGCTTCTAATAAATGGATGCCCTTCCCGGTGTTTAGAAAAATCAGTGTATTGAGTGTATGCTGAGTAGCAAGCGTGATTCTTTTTGAAGTTCTTCTATATTTTAAAGTATCGATGTTTTAATCATGTTAAAACTAGTACATGCAATTCCTCCCAACTATTACATTTGCTTTAAACAATGAGGTCTTTGCTCGGGAACGGTCCTGCGTTTGTTATGGAATAAGTGCAGCGCTGGCCCCAGTCAATAACTGAAGTTTGCTTGTGGCAGGGCTGGCAAAGCCATTGTATAAATGAGGAGTACACGTAAGTATTGGATGATTTGGGGGGAATTTTTTATTTGCTTGTTTTGGGGCAAAATAGTGTCACTTACAGCAAGTAAATAACCTTATTTTCTTCAAAAAAGAAAAAAAAAAATCTAACTGTGCAAGCGGCACTGAAAACTTAGTACTGAACCTTGATCTCAGAGGATTAGTTCCCATCAACTTCCCTGACTCCATTCACAGGAGCAAAGGCCATAGGAGAAATCCCACACAGGAAAACATATTCTTTGCCCTGGAAACCTTGTTATCTTCTGTGATCCAGGTATAAACAGTTGGTTCATTCCTCATGTGCAAAGGCTCCTGCCTTTCTTACTCCAGCAGGGTTTTGCCAGGGCAAATTTACTCCTGGCTTGCACCTTCTGTAACCTCAGTGGGAGCGAAATTCAGCCCTTTAGCTCTAATGGGAGCCTGTTTGATCTAGTCCTTTATTGCCAAGTGGTATCAGGAAGGGAGCTGAGCACAGAAACGTGACTACCACCGAGCTGCTATATGTTGCACTGCATTATCTGTAGTATCCTTGTTATTCTAGAAACTTTTTTTTTTTTTTTCTTTCCCCTGCCTGGAACATTTTGCTGCAGCAAATGAAGAAGGGGGAAAAAAAAATTGAAGAGACCTTCATTTGGTGGCATAGAAAATTTGCATAAAATATCGCTCTAAGCATTGAAGGATCTTATTACATAGGGTTTTGATGATAATCTTTGTTGAAATAATATTTAACACATGCTGCACTTTTAATTAAGTATCTGAATAATCTCAAATTAATACCAGAGGTTTAAAAATAAGTTTTCATTTTAGTGAACTGTAACATAATAGCAAGCTGCATGGCAGCCCCCTCCTTTACCCTTTGATTTAATTAAATGCCCTTCTGTGTGCTTCTTCTCACTTCAGAAATGCACATAAAGAAATCAGACCCAGACATTTTATTTAAGAATTTGCCACTTTCCTTTTCCCTACGTCTTTACTTACTTATATGCCCCGTTTCCTCTAGGGCTGTGAGTAAGGTGTTTCTTTGGGGTGTTTCTTTCTCATCTGGGGCTTGGCAAACCGGGCTGGGTGTTTGAAAGGGGCAATTACAGCGTGTCACCTTTGAGCTGGTGTTTGGGTGCCGTGGTCCCTGTTTGGGAGCAGCAGGCGGTGGCGGGGCAGGACGCGTGTCTGCGATGGGGAGGATGCAGCCTCTTACATCCCGGGGCAGCTGGTGCGGCACGGCAACACGCCGGAGTGTGTTAATGCTCCTGGAGTTTGATTATAAGGTAAAAAGGGGCTTAACAGTGTAATGGTTTCAGAGAGCAATCAAACCACTGCAAATAAATGCACATTTATTCTATTTATTTTTTCAAATTAAAAAGGCCTGATCCGGCCAATTTGTTTGCCTTCCAGTTAGGCGTGTTTGACAATCACTGCTTCATTATTCCATCTTAAGAAATTCCATTAACCAAAGGAGGGGGGGAGAAAAAAAAAAAAAAAAAAAAAAAAAAAAGAACCTCGCTCAGATCCATGTCAGTGAAATTGTTTTGCCGAAGCCACCTCGCTGGGGAGCGTGAGTGCGGGCTGCGGGGAGGCTGTTTACCGCCTGTCTGAAAACATACTCACAATTTGGGAGCACGAGGATGTGAAGCAGGCTGGCTTTGAAGGCTTTCTGTTAGATTTCCCCCTTTATCCCTTACCATCTATCATTGTAAAGGAGACATATATAACCGCCCGCACTTTGTATATTAAGGGGAGCTGCCTGCTTTTTCCCTTTGCTGAGATAATGACGCCGAGGGTTGTTGACTGCTGTTATCTCTGATGACAGCCTTATCTGCATGGCTCTGATTCCCGCTCCCGGAGTCGGAGATATCCAGTCCTTCGGAAACTGACCACTGCTCCCATTACAGCTGGGCGGGCTGGAAAGCAAATACTCGGGGGCAATAGAGTCCTTAATCGGTCACACTGTTTGCTGTGTTCCCCCCCCCTTCCCCTCCCTTCCCACAATACAAACTATTGAAGGGAAATGAGAGCCTCAAAATAAAGTTAGGTAAGAGGCAAATGCCCCCAGCCCTCCCCAAACTGCCTCTGGTGGGGGCAAAAAAAAGGCAATAACCAATTGTTGAATGGTGTTGCTGCGTGGCTCAGCTTCTCTGCGCTGTGAGGACCCCTTGCTAATGGACCTAGGAATGGTATTTACACAGCAGAGGGACCGTTGCACCCTCCTGGCTGCAGCAAGTAAGAACCTGGGGATTTATTTTAATTTCTCTAAACATAATAATCTGTAGTTAATTGGCTAACGTTCACCATGCCTCCAAGGTGCGCAGCGCTGCCGTGGTTTGGCACGCCGCATTCCTGTCCCTTGGAGATCTCACAGCAAATTTCAAATATTTATGAATTTAGCCTCTTAACGCTCTTGAGAAACAGCCTTGTTTCACCGCTGCAGAAAGTGAGATGCAGAGATAGGGTGTGCACTTGGCTGGGATCCCCCCGAGCTGGGAGAGCAGTCAGCCGCGAAGCCCAGCTCCCCCAACGCCTCCCCGGCACCCTGCTCCTGGAAGCCCATCCAGTCACCCAAGTTTTGTCGTTGTGATTCTTAAAAATAGGCAACTTGAACCCATTTTCCACAATGTGGGTTTCTGCTAATCCAGCTTTTGTTAAAAGCACCTCTCGGGGTGGAAAAACTCCTGGGTGATTCCACCTTAAAGCAGCGCTGAGCAGGAGCTCGTGGAGCGATGGGCGGGAGAGCCAGGAGCTGGATGCAGAGCCCTGTGCTCTGCCACGTCTGCCCCATGAGACCGTCTGCCCTTTCTCAAATATAGGGAGCTATTAGGAGCCTTTTTTTTTTTTTTCCTCCTTGTCATATCTTGTAATATATGTTTCAATCCGAACGCTTAGACCCATTTCATTGATGTATGGTCCTGCACCGCGTTGCACCTCTTGATGCTGGTTCTCTGCAGCCTGGGCTTGCCGAAGCCGCGGTTCGAGGCTACCAAGGTTCACTGCAAAGCCAGTGTTACTGGAAACACGCATCACTGAAGTATGCTGATGCTTTTTTTCCCATTTTAAAAATGTGTTGTACTGGAAACTGCAGCTGGGGAGGAGGGGGGGGGGGGGGGGGAGGAAGAATAAGCAATCAATGTACTAAGCAGAGGAGCAGCTGTTATCAATATCCTATGTTTTCAAATAGATGGGGAAGCACAAGGTACCAGTGAGGTGATTGCAGTAAATGGTTGCAAAAGCATAGAGTCTTTGGAGTTTTGTTGGCAGTGCAGGAAAGGTGAACTTTCTGGAAGATTCAATGCAATTTTATGGGTATTTATGTGCAGATCCTTCCAGGCTTGACAAAGATCACTGGAGAAGGTATGTGATTTTGGCTGGGAAACACATGTCTTGGCAACCACTCTCCTCCCCAGTCCTTGTTTATGAAATAACAGTGGAGTCTTTTTTTTTTTCCTGGAGGGGGGGGGGGGGGGGGGGGGGCGGGAAGGAAGATACTGAGTTTGCCCTAAAAGTTTAAAGGGATGTTTATTTTTCCGATGCTTCAGAAGAAGGAAAAGACAGCCTTTTTTTTTTTTTATTTTAGTACTGAAGAACAATTATTGATTAAAAAACAGAATTGGTACTGAAAAATAGCTCTAAATTTCAGGTTTAATTTTTTGGGTTGAAAAGGCAGCAATATATAACTGAAAAGTTTCTGTACAGGAACCATTTTTGTTTGAAAAGCCATTTTTATCATGTAAGAAGTTTTTTTTTTATTTCCCCACTCCCAGTAGGGTTTTGTGCGGTGCAATGTGTGACCACCAAGGGCTCCTTCTGCACTTTTCTTGTGGCTGCCCTGTGGGACTCTTTGCCTGGGACACATAAAACAGTACTGACCTATGAATGTTCAATTAAGATTGTAGGAAATCTGCTTAGGATATTATTAAATGAGCAGAAAATTCAGTTGCAGACCGCAGTGTGGAATATTCTTACTCGCACAGTTTGAAAAGGAGCTTGGGTATTACTAACTTGTCTGTTTTTTCCCCTCCAGTGCTTCCAGCTGGTCTAATAAAAGTGAATACCTCACCCTGTGGATCTTGCTCTGCTGTTGTACACGAGGATGGAATAGGTCAAGTACATAACGCTTATTTTCCAAAGCTATGAGGGACTGAAAGGGGTTAGGATGGGAAGCATTGCCCCATCTCACTGGGGCAAAATTGGGATTTAAAACTCAGATGTAATGTTTCCTTTTATCTGGGTCTGTCTAAGGCTCTGGCTCAAACCCATTGGCTTCAGAGACAGACCTCAGGAGGGGCCCTGGCCACTGGTGTCTGGGCTGCTGTCTCCTTGCTCATGTCACCAAGGGTGCATCCTTCCCCGTGGAAGACTCACCCGTGTCAGTGTCACTGGGAGCAGAGCTGCTCGGTGGTGCCTGCCTGAGCTGAGCTTCCCCGTAAGTAGCACATAAACCCCGTGCTGAAGCCAGGCACCATCTCTGCTGGGACTTGGACCCCATCTCACACACAGAACAGCGGTTCCGTTTGAGCCTGCTGTTACCCAGCCCTGGTGTTGGTCAGGGTGGTTCAACTCCTGCATTTGCAGGATGGAAACTTTCTCCCTGATGGTTTCTCTCTTGCGATTCCCCCACCCAGCACATGCTATTCTTGACCATGAACGTGGTTATTTTTCTGTATGGTTTTCAGTCCCTCAGCATTGCACCACTGTGGCTCCTTTCCCACGCCATAGCCCCACGATGGGAGGACGTTTCCTGGTGCATTCAGGATGGAGGTGAGAGTGTGTTTTATGCGTTGGTGAGACTTATCTGTGGCTGTGGGAACATGTTCTGCCAGGATCCCGCATCTCCCGAGCATTAATTAGGCAGCCTTGTGTATTCCTCTGTTCCCAGCTGTAAAACGGAGATACCCTTCTTAACTCACGCCATCCCCTTAGTTCACCGCGGCTCGCAACGCGCTCCCGGATCCACAGATGGGAGGCATTGGAGAAGTGACAAAGATGATTAATAAGGAGGTTATTAACAAATGCCACAGGTCAAATTCTGCACCAGTTCCCAAGTTAGTGCTTGACACAGAGGTCATTGTCATGAACGACTCCCCGTGCGGCTGGGAGCTGGACTCGACGCTGGGATGTAAAGCCAGGATAGGCAACAATTAGGTTAACTAGATTTGACCTGCACCTGATAGGAATGTTTCTGAGGGAATGAGGTGTTTTCTGTGGTATTACAGAAGTATAAAACCATCTCCCCAGGTGAGTCATGAGTGGTCCCACAGACTGGTGTAGTTGTTCTGCAAGCTGGTTTCTCTAAACTTTTGTGATTTGAGAGGCTGTTGACGCACTTAAACAAAATCTCTGATGGTCTTGGGCAGGCAGCAAAGTGTGTACTTGCTGTGAGGGAAAAGCACCGCTCTTCTGAAGCATGGTTTCCATTTAAACTTTTGGAGGGCTCCTAGCTCTAGCCTGCCTGTGTTTATCTGTGCTGAGCATGAATGGGAATTGGAAAAGGGGAAAGAGAGAATGGCTGCTTTTTAAAAAGCTAATTTAAAAGCAGGCGCAGTCTTCTGTAAAGATGATTCTGATTGTCCAGAGCTCCTTTAAAGGGACAAGGTTAAATGCATTTGTATTGAGAATGTGGGATTAGACACACGCACAAAATGAACAACATCTTCTTTATTTATTTCATACTTAAGTGGCCAAGAGTATAAGTCAGTCAATTCTTGATGATTCAGGAATGCAAGGGGATTTTCTATATTGTCTTTTTTTTATTTCATAAAGCTCTTTATCTCTGGATTTGTATATTAGCTATTTCTACATTGCCACCAACCTTTTTCTGACCACTATCCTTGTGTAACCGAGGCAGGGAAATAAGTGTTGACTGAAATGGCACAATTGGTTGGAAGCTACAGGTAAAATACTTGTAAGCCTATTCCCATGTGCTCCGCTTTAACAGTATAGAACTGCCTCACATGGGAAAGGCTGGGATTCATACTGCTATTCCATACAAGATCGGAAATGACCGAGGGTTTAAAACAACTCTATGAAGCAGAGAATCGCAGTATAATTTACAAACTGCTGGTGCTTTGGCAAAAAACATGGACAGACCCAGTTCAAATTGATTGCAGTCTATGTTCAGTGCAGTGTCTGGAGCAGCATACCTTTTACTGTATGTTTTTACTGTGTGATTTTAATCTTGGCTGTGCCTGTTCATTGCCAATAGTAAAAGGAAGAAATCATAATAATTTGAAGAAAAAGCATGGGAGTTCCTTTTTTTGTCGGCTTTGTAGCCAGGGAAACTGGGGCATGGGGAGGTACTGGAGTTTTGGGGGTGATGAAAGTCAGCAAAGTGGTGGAGGAGTTGGGGAGGGAGCCCAGGACTCCCACGCTGGGGCACTGGCAGGAGATGTTCCTGGTGCACAAGTATCATGGGAGAGCAGCCCAAAGGATCTTCAGTTGATGGAGTTTGACCACACACATGAGCAGCACTTTTTGCTTAGGCAGCTAAGGGCTGGAAGAAGAGAGTGTGCCTCATGAGTTAAGATTTGGTAGCTTGGTCTCTGGTGGAGCAGGATGCTCCAGACTGTTCATTTCTTAGAAAAAAAAAAAAAACAAACCCAACAACTGGCTGGAAGCAACTCAGCTTAAAACTCCCTTTGGATGAGCACAGCCAAAAACTTCAAGGGCTCTCCATGTGGGCTCTGCAAATGTGAACTCTGGTCTCAAACTGCCTGCCAGTGTCCAGAAAGAGATTTCCAATCAGTGGAGTCGCTTCCTTTTTTTTTTAAAAAAAAAGATAATTAAAAATATATAATAATTCTAGCTTGTCACAGACAGTCTGCCTTGTTTCAGCTGTCTGACTTTACCCTCCCACCCTTATTTTGGTAGTGTCGTCTCTCTAGATATTATCTTACCTTTCTGGAGTAAACGCAGTCTCTTGCTTATGTAGATGGGGCCAGGATCTCTGCTGCAGAAAAGCAGCGTGTCACTGTGTGAGTTCAAATGAGCTGTGTTGAGTCATGCCAGCTGAGGATCCCGCTGGTTGGATTTATTGCTGAGAAAAGACCAAAAGTGAATACCCAGCACAAGGGAGGTTCTGTCTCATGTGCCCTATAGGCTTAACTAGCACACACATTTTTGTCCGCTGCTATTTCTTAAAACCAAAACCACTAACAAGCAAATGATGTAAAGGAGAAGAAGGGCAGAAATGCTGTGTTCATGGCTTATTACTGTTTATATAGCACTAAAGTTGAGTAAGGAACTCAAAAGGCCTTTAACAAGCATGATGGCATGACATGCTGACCCTAATTAAGTCAGATGGAGCTTTGGTGTTGATTTTAGTGGAGTCAGGATTGCCCTTAACCAAGAAGTTCCTGTTTTAAGGATAATTGTTGCCTTGAACAGAGGTTCAGCAGGAGGGGTTTGGGACTGCTTGGCAAGGTCTTGGTCTGGAGGAGCCCCAAATGGTGAGAATGAGCCCTAAATGCTGCAGTGCTGTGCTGCCTGGGGATGTCTCTGTTTAGTGAGGGCATGTCCCAAAGGACCTGTGACTAATCAGACATGCTGATTAAACTCTTGTTATTCGTACTGTTGGAAATACCATAACAAAGATAGCCTTCTACAACCAGAACCTAAATTTTCAGAACGTTCCTACTTATTTCTTTGTTCCAGGTTTAATCTTGGCAATGAATATTCTAGGATTCCTGTTCAGAAGAGAGTAGACTATGTTTTCCCCAAATTCTTGGGCTGAGTCACTAAAAATGTGTTATTTCCTTGCTGTGGCATTGTCCAAGATTTAGAGGTTACAAGCCAACACATTAGCCAAAACAATGACCTTGGCTTGCAAGTGAGAAGGTTTTTGAAAGGTTGGATGAATTGTTGGAGGCTTTTGCCTGCTTTTAGTGTTTGAAAGTAGTAGGATACTTAAAAATTAAGTTTTCAGGCTTTCTCCAAAGCTATGAAGGCCAGATAATCATTTTTCCAGCTGAGGAATGTGAGGCTATTTGTGCTGCTCACCTTAAGACACCTGTCTTAGGTACCCAAGTGGTGAAGTTCCTCTTCTGAATTTGGATACACTCCTCTGGAAGGAGCATTTAGAGACCAGCCACCCAAAGCTAGGCACCCAGGTGACAGTTTGTGTGAGCACCCCTCGGCTCCAGTTTCATCTCATCAGTTGCTTTTGGGAGCCAAAACTGAAGCTGTAGGAAAAACCTTGTATATTATAAGCTTCATGAAAACAACATCTGGCAGCACTGCAAGGTTGTTCTCTCAAGCCAGCTATGAAAACCTAGGTGTGGGAGAGAGGGCCCAGCAGAGCTGTTTCCTGGAATGTGGAAAATACCGCGGCAAGTGTTCTAGGACTGGAAATTCAATTTTTACACCAGCCCCTTTGGCTGCATTCTTGCCCGTGTCTGGTTCCTATGTCTGTTTGTGCCAGCATATTTCACTGGCATTTAGTGTTTGTGCCAAGTAGATTTGACATGGGTGAGTACTCACCCCTTCCCCCAAAATTGAGAGGGAGTTCTGCTTATCCAGTTTAGAAGCCGTTTCACGTGCCTGTGTTGCCCCCAGTCACAGATAAGCAGTGCAGCAATAGCCACAGTGTGAGTGGGAGTAGGAACAGCCTTAAATAAATTTGAAGGAATCACAGCGCACCCATAGATGCTCCATAGCCATAAAAGTTGGTGAAATTTGTTGCGTCAATTACTCCTCCCAAGCTATGTGATCTGCTCTTCTACTTCATGACCAGATGAAGGTTTTTGAGGATGCAGGTCTGTTACCGCAAGCTGCTGCCTTTGTGCTCACATGGTGAGTGCTATGGATCAAACTAATTCTTCAGCTCCAAATCCAAAGCAGCCCTAGAACACTAGAGCACAATAATGTCGTTACAAAAAGGACCTGCAGGTTGGATGGGGTATTTCTCTTTTTGTGAAGCTGTTTGCCTGAAGACTCTGATTTATGTCTCTCTCATGCTTCACTCAAGCTGTTCTCTTGTGTTTGCAGGTTTATCTGCTGGAGTCCAATCTCATGATCAGCAAGAGCTATTGAGTGGGATTGGGAAGGACCTAATGGATAAGTTCCACAGTGCCCAAATCCCCCCTTCATTGTTTCAACATCTACGTAACGTTTCTTTTCTGCTTTTCCCTTCCAGGGCTGAAAGGCCGTTTCATGGAGCACAGTGACCTGCCCTGGAGGGCTGTCCCTCACCGGTGGTTTCATGCTCTGCAATCTCATCCAAGACAACTGCATTTGAGGTTTCCTTTCCAGCCTGTCTCCCACAGAGCGTTTTAGAGCAGGTACATTTCTGTAGCATGGGACTGAGCCTGGGGAGCACTGCAGACCACGTGTGGGAAGATGTTCCGTGCAAAGACTGTCCTTATGCACTGCTCCTCAGCCCCACACTGGCAGTTCATGGAGTGTTGTATTTACATACTGTACATAAACTGAAATAGGTCTTAAACAATCACATTGGCACTGGTGTGTCTTTTTCCCCAGCCAAGCAGCAAAGACACCATGTCTCCTGTTGTGGAGCATGCCAACACTTTAAATATGCTCCTGCCAACATCCTACATAAATCAGGGCTTATCCAGCCCTCCTCTGTCCTTCTGGAGGTTGCAGTCCTGGAATCCCATCTCATTCTTCAGTTATCCAGGGAGTTCATTATTTACTGTCAGGTACAGTTGACATAGGATGGGACATATCTCAGATCCTTTCTGCTCTGAACAAGCAGGAGGAAGCCTCCTGCTTCATTGCAAACAATACATTATTGGTCTGTGCTTCCTTACAGTATCATGTAGTGGACAAAGCATCTGATCCCACTGTGTGTTTTTATGGTAAGTCACTGTCCTGAGCTTTGTGGGATCTGTTCTCCTTTCCACTGTGAGTAAGCCTGAATATGTGCTGTGATGAATCTTGGCACAGACTCCTCACGCTTTTAGTACCAGGTTGCCCAGGTCAACCCAGTGCCTGCTGTTTGAGAGGTGGCAGTCCAAATTGCTGAATGCCACAGAAAGAACATTTTAACCCATTAATCATCTGGGTTTGAAGAGCTGATGTTCATACAAGGAATAGCTGTGGGGGAGGTAAAGCTGTAAAGTAGATGGGGCTTCGGTGAACCTCTTTTCTGTCTCCAGGACTTCCACGCTTTGGTACTAAAGTACCAAAGCTACTTGACAAATCTCCTGGTCTTTTTGGATTTGTAGTTGTGCAATTAAGTTAATTTAGTTGAGAACCTTCCATACACTACCAATCCCTGCTTATTTTGACTTTATTGGATGAGCAAGGTACTTATGTACTTTGGAGGGAGAGGAAGTAAGGGGATGATTACATTTTGATGAATTTGGAGTGTCTCCATGGAGCATCGAACACACCTTGCAGAGCTGGTTTCTGAACCACTGAAACCAAGTGGAAGGAGAAAGGCTTTCATGTGGACACTAGGGAATTGTTTGGGTATGAGAGGCAGCCAGGACTCATTGCTACTCTAAGGAGTGGAGAGCAATTGGTTTGGTGGCACTGCCTTGGTTTCTTGGTGCATGTACATACTCCAGCCCAGCCGGACCAAGCCAGGCACGAGTCAGGGAAACAAGGGCAGTGAGCCTGTGTGCAAGGGCACGAAGCCAGCCCCTGCCAAGGGGTTCGGGGCTGGGGTCCTACTCCTGCTGCTGTCCTTGTGGCACCAGCACATCTCTGTTGTTCCCTGCAGCAAAGGGATCGTCATCATGGTGAATGGCAGCGTGTGGAAAAGCTTGTAAATTCTGCTTGGTGGCTGGAGGACTGACTGGAGGGCTCTGGGAGAAGACTCTCTCCCTCTCAATGGGCTTTCACTTCCCAGCAGGGAGAGAGCAGAGCAGCGGGGCATTAACCGAGGGGGTTTAGAGGATTGGGAAGGGTCTGAAAGGGGAGGATTTGGTGGCGGTTCCTCTGGGCGAGGAACGTGGTGTTTAATGCTCGCATGCTCCTCATTGTATGGGAGGATAAAACGGGGTGGCCGGAGGGACTCGGGGCTGGGGGTCCGGTCAGCGCCAGCGTGGAAGGAGCCCAGCCCCAGCGGGAGCCCTGCCAGCCTGAATAGCCATCCCGGCCGCCTCGCAGGCCTCCCCAGCACACGTCCCCCCTCACTTTGAAGCCCCCGGTGCTGCGAGAGGGGTGCTTTCTCTGGCTCTTGTTTGCTGATGATCCCCAAATTAAGAAATGCAAATCTATTCAGGGCAGATTCCTTTTCCAAAGGCAACTTGCCTCAGTTGCTAATTCCCCGCGTGGCTTCTATACAGACCCCTTGCAAACACCTGCAGCTTTTTCTTTTTTTTTTTCCCTTCTCCCCCTTTTTGCAGGGAGCGGGTGGCAATGGGGAGTTTATTGAAAATCTTTGTTTTCTCTGCTGCGATGAAACTTGCTTTGCTCTTTTGCCTCCTTTTCTTTCCCCTTTTCACAGAATAAATACAGCTGATCCATCCCCAGCCCCTCTGCACGTGCCAGAAGAATAAATCGTCCGCCTCGCCCCCCAGCCCCCTCCTTTAATTCTTTCCCCTGCTGCTGTGTTTGCTTATTCTCCCTGCAGCTGTAGAGCTGGTCGCAAGCGTGAGTTGACCTATTGCTGGTTTGTTTGGCGCTTGCTCTACACAGCACAGCCTCCCCCCCCCCCCCCCCCCCCCCAAAAAAAAGACTTTGAAATCAACTGTTAGAGCCCTCACTAGGCTTCTTTTTTTCTTTTTGCTTCACACCCCCCCTTCTTATTATCCTAGCACTTGCCTTTTGTTGTGGGTGCAAATACAAACACACACGCGTGTGAGCGCGCAGAGCGGAGGGGAGCGCAGCCCCTGAAATATTGCACTGTCCAAAGTCCACGGGTTAAAACAAACATCAACACTGCGTCAAATAGTTTGCCCGTAAGAGTCTTTTGTTATGAAGATAAGCTTGTTATCTCTTTCATTCAGATTTTAATCTGACAGGTCATTTGCATACTGCCAGCCGACTTCAGGGGGTGCATTAGATCCACTTTGCATTTAAATCCTCTGTCACTCAGGCAAATAAAAAAAGGTGGGGGGGGGGGAGACAGCAAAGAACCTCTTTCAGATCCTCCCAGTTATTGCTATTACTTTTTTGTTGTTGTTGATTGTTGATGCAATTGATGGTAGAAAAGTTTTCCTGGCTCTTGGGGGGCTCTGCTTGTTTTTAGGGCACCTGGGATGCTTCTGGGCCGTGAGCTGTATGGCCAGGGTCTTCCCAAAGAGCCGCTGTGACCCCTGGGCCCCTTCATTACCCAAATCCTTCTTCAAACCCTTCTTGTGCAGGCTCTTTCCCCAAACTGACCTCTGTTGCTAGCTAAAACCCAGAGCTGCTCAGTGCTCAGTCTTGCCCTCAGTCTAGTTAAGCCTGCCCTGGGCTCACATGAGCAGGCATCAAGCCCTTGGTAATAGGGGGACAAGGAACAATGAATGTCCTAGCCACAATGCAGCTAACAAGTCACCTATTTAGCAACTTCCATGTAAACTTGTCTCTTCCTTTAGTTATCCCGCTTGTCTTATGTGTCTCTACATATCTATTCTTCTTCACCTGAAGCCTGATCCTGCACCCTTACTCCTTGAGCTTCATCGGACACGCTGGAGGGATCCCAGGGCAAGGTTGCTCATCCAGGTAAGGGAGATGCTATTGTGTGACTGTGAAAGACAGGAGCTGTGGGACACACGTCACCTGTGGTGCAAACACAGGTTGGTGGGGTCGTACTCCACTGTGGGCACGAAAACCTACACCAGTTTCTGGTGTTTGTAAGGTACTGGAGGTACAAAACTGACCAAAAAACCCACTCAGTGAAGGTGTTACCAAAACGGATGGATACTGTGGATCTGTGGTTCTTGTTGCCACTCTGCAGCCTTGCATCTGCCCTTTCCAACCCTATTCTAGGGCAGAGGAAGGAGGGGACGTGGCTAGTGATGGTCCGAGGCCACCGGTGGCACGTGCTGCAGGGACATGGCGTTTATCTGTGTGGGCACAAAATTGGGGATTTCATTGATTTGATTCTTCCCATATCTTCTATGCTTGGACATATTGCCCATGCTCACTTTTCTCTTCCTGAGACCAGCACAAATAGCATCGAGACTCCCGTGTTCCTTGGAGTGCCGAGCCCTGGCTCCAGCCTGCCCTGGTTTTGGGAGAACTGCTGCCCGTCTGTCCCCGCCGGCCGCGGAGCACCGGGTCCTGCCTGCTCCTGCCAGCACCTCCCTCCGCTCCCTGCGTTTCCTGCACCTCCTCGGAGATGCTGGAACAATGAACCGGGGATAAGATTAAACCCGGTGCAATTCTTCTCCTGTGCACAAAGGTGTAACGGCTCCACTGAAGACCACAGGAATTACCCCGAGGTGAGCGAAAGGTGAAACTGTGAGTCTCCTTCCCGAAATACAAGGGAGCACCCCCATGAGATAGGGCCACAGTCCCCCTACAGAGAAGAGGGATGGTGTCCCTGGGAATTGTGTCCCAAGCCCGGGAGAATGTTTCCTTCAGCCCCAATGGGGTTAAAGATTGGATCTGGTGCAATTAGTGTATCCAAAAGCAGGGCAGTGAATAGTTGCAGGGCATTTATTCAGCTCTAATGTGACAAGTTCAATTCTTCTGTTCGGAGCCAGTAATTTTCTTACATATATTAATTATTTGAAATAATTCTCTGAATAACATCTAGAAATAATTCAGGCAATATATCTTCATAATGAACCCGTTGCTACTGAATGGTTGAGATCTCAGCTGTGCTGGTGACTTTGGCTTGGGTGAACATTCACACGGCATTGTTTCTTCTCTTAAATACTAGTACGTGACTTTCAGAACCAGATTCTGGTCTGAATTGCCATGTTTGAGGTCTCTATTATTTGCCATTTCTGTAAATGTTCCTGACAGTAAATGCCTTTGTTAGAATATTATTGGTAAAGCAAACATAAAAAGTGTGTGAATGAAAGACCAAATTCGAGCCATTTGTTTGAATGGATAGTTGGGGAGGGGAAAAGTTTCCAAGGTGCATAGCCAACTCCTAGCCTGGAGCAGAGCGAAGCGCCTGGGAGAAGGGTCTCTCTTCCCAGCTGACATCAGTTTCACTCTTTTCCAATTTTTTTGTCGAGATTTCTCAAGGCGGTAAGAAAAAAAGTATATTTTTTTTCTTGCAACCCGTAGTAGCAGACCTCAATAAGCAAAATCCCACGTAATGCCACAGGATAGGAAAAGCAGCAGCATCCCCAGTCCTCTCACACTCTGTGATGGTGTCTGCAGTGGGGCAGTCGTGTCCCCGAGCACGGTGCATGGTACAGGGCAGGAGAGCAGTGTGTTCCTCGTGCTGGAGCTG
This sequence comes from Calidris pugnax, assembly GCF_001431845.1. Taxonomy (NCBI): domain Eukaryota; kingdom Metazoa; phylum Chordata; class Aves; order Charadriiformes; family Scolopacidae; genus Calidris; species Calidris pugnax. The sequence goes on along the minus strand of NW_015090851.1, from coordinate 2,842,666 downwards.
TCATCTTTGGAGGTGACCAGGGCAGGGTGATTGAGATGTCCGATACGTGCTGGGGCTCTCACGCAAGCGAGAGATTTATCATCCAACGGCGCTGCCAGTATTTCCTAGACTGAGGCTGTGGTGAGCAGGGTCCAGCACCGGCTGGTCGGGTGAAGAGCTTGCCTTGCTGATGCTCTCTCTCTCCTACAATTTGGAGCTGCAGCGGAGCCGTCACAGCCAGCAGCGGTGAGAGCTGGCCGGGCACCGCGGGAATGACCGTGCTGCCGGAGCAGGGCCAGCCACCGCTCCGCTCCCTGCTCCAGCCAGCCAGCCCCGTAGGCTCACAAGCCTCCCAAGTGAGAGTTTTGGAGGGATTTTCTGTCCAAACCGATCCAGACCGATTGGCCAAGGATGGAGCAGAAGGGAAAAGTAGAAAGGCCCATATGCAAATAGGGAAGAGCTCCTTTTACAATCCAGTTTCTCACTCATGCCCTAAAACTCACAGCACTTAAGACCCCTGGACTTAGGGCAATGAATGCAAAATGAGAGCTCTGCAAAATCCCTTGGTTCCAGGCCAGCTCTCTTGCTTTGCTTTGCTGCCCCTTGGCATCAGTCTTTCAGCCAAGTGAGCAAGTCAATGGCAAGCGTCATTGCCAAAAAATCTTCCTAGCTGTTTTCTGTGTAGCTAATGAGAATGCAAATGTGCTGGGTTTCCAGGCTTGCTTACAACCTCCACTGCTTCCTTTCTGTGCAAAGTACCTGAGTGCCCTTCCTCTTGCCATGAGATCTAAATACAAATACATCACACTGGCTGGTGGTGGTGTCCTCACATCGCCAATGAGAAACAGAGTGTTTTGGGTGGAACACCAAAGGAGGGACCAGAGTCTCTCAAACACCTGCTCTGCACTTTCCTTCCACTTTCTGTCCCTGGAGGCTTAAAGAAAGACCAGTTTAGAATTAGAAAATGTGGCAAGGAGCAGGTCTGTCTTTATAAGTTAGATACCACACCAGAGCCAAAGTCGTGCATCACCCCTACCGTGTACCACAACCAGCCCATGGCTGGGCAGTGTAGGGCTTCTTTGCTGGGCTCTCCTTGGGAGTTTTCTTCCTTCTTACCAGCACTCATGGCTCTTCTCTTCCATACCTGCCGCGGTAGTGTTGCTTTTCTAACCCCCTATAAAAATGTTTCTCATCAGGCTTGTAATCCAATGTCGCTTACAGCTTTGATCCCTGCAGGAATGGAGCGGTAGCTCTGATTGCACCTTTTGCTGTGCTTCTGTATTGAAAAGCAGAGCCTCTCTTGACCTAAACCTCCTGCCACAGCTCTGCCTGTGTTCTTCCTCGGGCATGGTGTCACATGCCATTATAAAACCAGCCCTGGGTGCTTTCCAGCTAGCCGAGCCTGGACAGAGTCCAGGCAGTGTCCCCAGCCCTGGCTCTCAGGGACACACGTTCCTTGCCTGGCTCCCTTTCTGGGGGTGTTGGATCAGAGATGAGAGCTCAGTAGCTTATGGGCATTGTCGCATTCTCTGTCCTGATGGGCACTCCAGACACTTTGGGGACCATGGGGACAATTCAATAAAGGGCCACAGCGTCTGCATAGGAATTTTTTCCACACAGACACACGCACTTCATCCCCAGACAATGCACGAGCGCCGCAGAGCAAGGCGAATCTGCTGCCTCCAGAGTGTTGCCCTTTTCTCCAACTCTCCCGTCTGGTGTATGTCTCCAGATTTGCCTCCAGTGTCTAAGGGAGCCCAGGTTCCTCTGGCTGACCCTTCCCACCCTGGCCACCAAAGGGCTTCGTCTGCCCTGAGAACACATCCCTTTTAAAAGCAGCCTGACATCTTCCCTTTGTTCCTGGCTTTCCACTAGGATTTTCCATGATGCAATCCCGTATGGGGTTACTGGCAAAGAGCTGTTAAAAGTCAGTAGCTGTGCCTGGAGCAAACCCATTGTTCTGCCAGCGCAGAGCCCTTCAATGCCGCTGACTCCTGCGTGGCCCCACTCCTGCTCCCCCGGCACCGCCGGCGAGAGGGACATCCTCATCCACACGGAGGGATATGGCCATCAAGGCAAGGAAGAGCACAAAGAGGGATGGCACGGCCACCCCCGGACTGTCACACCGACCGGTAGCACCAGACTCTGCCGTGGTTGGGGACCAGGCTGTGACTCACCAGATGCATCTCACTCTTCCCGGGGAAGTTCGCAGACTGCTGCTCCAGCCGAGAAGGGTTATTTTGGAGTGGAAAGCGAGAAGCTGTAGCTTTTATCCTTTTGGAGGAGCAATTTGCAAGGAAAACAATGCAGGATTCTCTGGAATAAGGAGTATTAGCTGCATCATCTTTTAAAAATAATTTAGTCAAGTGAATGTTGGCCGGGGATTAGCACCCTTGTAGGCACTTGGGCTGCAGTGAGGGGATGGTTGCTGAGATTTAGTGATGTTGGGGATTTCTAAAAATGCATGTGACACCTAATGCCAACACAGCTCTCTGGCTTGCTAATGAGATAAGTCAAAGTCTCTTGGAAGTTTTCAGCAGTGTAGCCATTAACCCCAAGATTACAATATCCTTTGTGTTTTTCCAGCACGTTCTGCCAAGATTTCGCCTTAAGTGGAGGAAAGATGAAATATGCAGGGCCAGAGAGTCTCTTACAGCTGAAAACCACTGTCTGCTGTGTCGTTGCCTGGGACAGAGAAGAGCCCATGTACACTCAGCACTGAGCAGGGAAACATCTCTACTGTCCAACCCAGTTATTTTCTTCAGTGTTGGACAAGTGGAAAAAGGAAAAATATCAGAGAATAGTCCTGTCTGGGGAGATGCAGACTTATGTCCCCCACCCTCTTCTGCTTCTGATGCTTGGATGTATGGGACTGCTAAGCTCAAACTTCAGAAGGGCTTTTTAGGTAGTTACATTGGATATTTCTATTTCATCCAAGCAGGTCTTCTTACAGGAATTTTTTTTCTTGTAGTAATGACGTTTTCATCTCTACTCTTAACTAAAGATTACACACCAAAATGAGACAGACTGCAGGTGAATTCCAGCAGTAACTGTCCAAGAATGAAGACTGCAAAAATCCTTCAGCTAAAACATATGTAGGAAATAAATAAGTGCAGTTTTAGTGATGCTGAAATGTTTAGTGAATCCATCCTGATGTGTCTGAGCTATTGTGTTGGAAGGACCTCAACTTACATTTTCTGTCTTTCTCCCACAAAACATGAAAGATTTTTGCCTAGAAATTTCCTTCAGTTTTAAAATCATTAAAAGGAAAAAAAGATAGTACCTCCCTCAAAAATAGTCTTGAGTCAAACAAAAACTTTTGTTCTGCTCCAAATTTTTTAAAAATACCAACTACATCAAAATGAAAACCAACATGTTTGGGATGTTTGAAGCAAAATTCTTGTTTCCTTCTATTCTCCATAGTTCCTTAGTGAAGAATTACTTCCACTTGGAGCACTTAGACAATGATTTGCAGATTTTTTTAAAAAAACAAACAAACGAGGAACAACTCGGGATTATAGAAGTTTCAGCACTGGAGGTAGGTGCTGTGGGACTGCTCTCTAAACTTCACTTGCAGAGTTGAAAGAACCAGGGCATTGACTCAGGCAGGAACTAATGAATTACTTCCAACCTTCAAGGAACAAAACCAAGTAGCTGCGATAGCAAGATAATATCCACTATGTTATTGCTAGAAGCATACTTCAGTCTCATTTATATGCTGAATGTAGAGCTTTGGCCTGTTTGCATTTTATATCACGCTTGCTCCCATGAAAAAGACTCTCCTGACCACATCTAAGTTTTCACCTGGGGAGGTGATTTTCGTGTGGATCTCAGTGCTACCTCAAAGACTGGTGATGGCCCATTCCTGTCTCCCAGAGCCATTATTCACATCTTTCATTAGTGTCTGGAACAGGAGCACCTCACCTGTCCTTCCAGCCCTCTGGAAGAGGCAAAGCCATCAGCAGGATCTTATAGTGACCTTCCAATACCTAAAGGGGACCTACAAGACAGATGGGGAAGGACTCTTTATCAGGGAGTGTAGCGATGGGACGAGGGGTAATGGTTTTAAACTGAAAGAGGGGATATTTAGATTAGATATCAGGAAGAAATTCTGTACTGTGAGGGTGGTGAGACACTGGAACAGGTTGCCCAGAGAAGTTGTGGATGCCCCATCCCTGGAAGTGTTCAAGGCCAGGCTGGATGGGGCCTTGAGCAACCTGCTCTAGTGGGAGGTGTCCCTGCCCATGACAGGGTTTGGAACTCGATGATCTTTAAGGTTCTTTCCAACCCGAACCATTCTATGATTCTGAGACCATGATTGTTTCCATGGTCCCCATATTGTGCCACTTCAGACGGCGGCCAACTTTGCTTGTACCCAGCTCCAGCTTTAGGTTTTTCAGGAACGTTGTTCTCAAAATACATGTGCTCTGTGGCCAAGGATGAGTCAGAGGTATGCTGTTAGTGGTGCGCTGGGTGGTACAAGTTAGTCCTTGTTCGTGTGAGTCCATGAGCAATTAAAGGAAGAAAATTGTAATTAATGCCAATCAGCATGAGTTCATGGAAAATAGAATGTGATGTCTCTCTTTGGTTTAGTTGATAAAAGTGATAGTAGTGTACAAGACTTCTGTGAGACATTTGACTGGGTACTATATGACATTTTGATTAAGGATCTAGAGCAGTATAAAATCAAGAGGGTGTGCATTAAATGGATTAAAACCTGGCTCCCTGACAGGTCTCCAAATGTAACTGTAAATCATCCGCCAGCTGTGTTTGCAGCAAAGTCCCTCCAGTATTCTTGCATTTAATATCTTTATCAATGACATGGAAGAAAATATAAAATCACCAGTGATGTGGTCTGCTGATGGTGTAACAAGCCAGGAAGCAGTAAATAATGAAGAGAAGAGGTCATTGACAGGGAGGAATACAGAGCGCTTGGGGAGCCAGGCTCAAGCAAACAACAAATATGGGGATGCAGGTGAATGCAAAGACAAAGAATTTAAAGGACAGCAGACTCCAGGAATCGGGATGTTGAAGAAGCTTTAGGGAAAGTTTCTTCAGCTGAATGGATGGTCCAAGTGCTGGGCTGTAAGTGAGCAGGACGACACTTTGAAGTAGAAAGAGTAGAAGAGGGTCTTTAATACATTTGCTCCTGGTGGCTGTGCTGCTATGGCAAGTAGAAATATCAATATGTTGGAGAGGGTTCAGGGAAGAGCCAGGAAAGTTTTGGAAGGGTGGCAAAGCCCCAAGTGACCCCATGTGTTGAGCCACCAGACCAAAGGTGAGGATAGAGTTGGTCCTGGTTTGCAGATGTGAGGAGTGAAATTGATACTAGGATTTTTTTGTCTAGCAGACCACTGTGCAGCCACTGGAAGTTGAGCATGGAGGCATTCAGATGGAGAAAAAGGCTTCAACTTAAGGCTTCAAGGAGTCTGCTTCATCAGGAATTAACTTGTGTCATCTGGGAGCTTTGGCCAGGCTAAGTAGCTCATGGAATACCTACCTACAGAGGATCAGTATCTCAGCAGGATTAAACCTGCATTGCTACAGTGGCATTGCCAGATGGGTGAGTGACATCTGCATGTAAGTAAAAGCTGAAGACCTGCTCATGTTGAAGTCGGTATCAAAAGTGCAAATGGTTTTGGGAAGGTAGAACTACCCCTAGAGTTCTTACTTTTTATCCTGGTCTATACACAACGGTGAAAAAAAACCCCAGAAGCGATTTTTAAACCAATGTAGTACAACTTCCTGGATTAAGAGCCCAACATCTCAAAATTAGTTTTATTTTGCAGGATCGTGCTAGGAGAATGCATTGACAAGTGGCAGATCAGTCATTGCCAACTGTTTATATCTTGTGAGCAGAGGAACGCCTCAGGCAGATTAATTTGGTTGTTTTTATGCCAATACAATGAGGTCCAAGGGAGTCTACAACTGACATAATTTATACACCATAGAGTCAAAAGACATTGAACACTGTATCCAAGAGGGACCTATTTTAACTTACATTTGCTTACAATGCTTTTGGGAACAAATTCATGTTTTAGCTAATCCATCTAGCTGGGCACTGCATCCAAAAGGGGCAGCATTGCTCTTCCCCTTCCTGCCCCATCTTGTCTCTTGTGTTGGATGGAGTGACCACACAACCAGTTGAGGAGCTGGGTTTGCTTGGTGCTTGGGCAGACTCTGTTTTGTCTGGTTGGATCACTGAACAAATATAACTTTCAGAGCGGGTGGCCCAGTAACTACAGTCTAAGAGGGTAGGCAGGACTTTTTTGGCAGCCATCAAGTAGAAGAGATGGAGCCTTTCCTAACATTGGGCTCTCAGTTGCTTTTTTTACTTGGACTCTTTGAGATGGGAACTGCATTATCTTAAATCCCTCTATGTATCAGCAAACAGGTTAGTAGCACGTTCGGATGAGCTGAATTATGCAAGAATGCGGTGTACAATCATAGTGGCCAGGTTACACAGGGGCAGAGTTAGGCTAAGCAAAGAGGGTAAGTCTAAGCAGAAACAACATGTAGTGCTGCACAGGGCAAAAAGTCACTGTAAGAGGCACGGCTGCAATTCACCTATCTGTGTCGTCTGTGGTGATGCTGGAATAGCCACCATTTGCCTCTTCCATGATCTGTCACCCATCACTGACTGTAGCATGGGATGTTTAATTTCCTGTGAATCACGGTGTCGTTTGCAAAGTTTAATCCTACATCTTTCTGAGCCTCTATTGAAAAAATAGTGGACTAAGTCTTTTGTGGTATTCCTGCCTGCTTAGTTGTTGGAAGTTGTCCTCTGACCGGTAGTGTCTCCATCAGCTTCAGGGTCACCTGCAGGCTGGGCTGCTGTGGCATCCCAGGTTGGTGGATTGGAGATGTTGGTGGAAGAATTGCTTGAGTTAAAGACGAGTGTCTGATGTCAGGGGACTCCTGCCAGTCATTGTTCTGCTGCCTGTGTGGAAACAGGCTGAACTCTGCGGTTTTGCTATGTAACATTCTTATGTAGCCGGCCGAGTCGCCAACATGATAAATGCAATTATTTTTTCCAATTGTTATTTTTGCCCAAAGCATGCAATTGACACTGAAGTCTGCTGGGCAGAGTGGGAATGTAGTGGCTGCTCACATCCCCGCAGCGGCTCCACGATGTGAAGGCATGAACTGCGACGGTGGGAAGCAAACGCTGCCCTGTGGCGTGTATCGGGGGCCTGTGCCTCTGTCCGTCCCACCCTCGGGTGTCAGAGGGTAACCTGCTCTCTTGGTGCCATCGGAGGGGGAAGGACGGAGGCTCCTGGGGCAATTTCAACTGTGATTTTTGCTGGGAAGGTGGGAGGGATGGGGGTTGGGTTGTGCAATGTGGTCGCGGGAGCTGTATTGCACCACCTGGGAGGGGAGCAATGGCTCCAGAGCTCCTTCCCTCTCCCCTACGCCCACGGAGGCCAGCAGCCTACCCGATTTCCTTTTTCCACAGGGGAAAAAAGGGGTCTGGGGCCCTTCCCCAGGGGAGACAAGTCTTAACTAGACCCTGGGCTCAGGAGGGATGCAGAGCTCTCTTGTAATGATGGGGGCAAGATTGCTTTCATGGAGTGGGGGACAATGCGCCGGGCTAATTTGGGCCATCTGCGCCCCATGGGAAACCAGCATTGCGTGGTGACCAGTGCTGTGGGCTCCCTATGCCATGGCTTATTCAGCCGAGTAAAAGGACAGGCCACTGAGCTCCCACTGTGGTGGTTAAAGTTTGTTTTAGCTGCCTTATCTAATCTCCCTCCTAAGTTTTGCTGGGGGAAAGCGTTTATTGCTTATATCGTGTTACTCCATGAGCACTTGCTGGCTGTGGTTGTTTGCGTGTGTATATGTAGATGTGAAGCCCGATAACTTCAGGTCTTGCAGTTTTATGGGTCAGTCAATCCAAACTGCTTCCACTGGCAGATGTGGGGATGTGCCGCGTTCGTTACCTGTGGGCCATGTGCTATCAGGGTGTAAATCAGCAAAACAGGGCTCTGTTTATACACATAAATTGCCCCAATCTGACAGCTTAATACCCTTTTGACTTTTTACCCTCTGCGGGGGAGAGCCTCAAATGTCTTACGGCACTGCTCACCCCGGGGATGACGGCAGCGCGGGGAAACCAGCCCCGCTATAAAAGGAGGGAGCACGCTTTGCTCCTGCGCGTCTTCAGGCTTGGCTGCGTAGCCACCAGCTCCCCGGAGGGGAAAGGCCCTTCCAACAGACCAGTCCAACAGGAAATTATCTACTCACCCTTTGCTAAATTGCTAGCTGGACAGCCAGTCACAGGGTCCCAAAAATGCTGGCTCCATCTATTCCCCTACGGACATGATTCCCAGGCACGCAAGATCCCGGCTTGGTCACCGGGAGGGTAAACCTTGCGCAAGTCTCGATTTCATCTCTTTCGTGAGGTCACACGGGTGAATTTTCCCTGAGCAATCGCAGGGTAAAACCAACCAGGCTTCCTTTTGCTCTGGCTGAGGGCTTTTGTTGCTCCAGGACAGCATTGCTATGTTTTTTTCAGCAGACGAGAGGGTGTCTCCAATGAGATAGTAATGGGTTGATGAGAGAGAAGGGGAAGTACCAGGCCATCACAGCAAAATGGATCATTGTGATATTTTGAGGAGCTTCCCAAATTTACAGGATGTGGGAGCAGGGGTAAGATTGTTGAAACCAAGACGCACACCCACCCCCCCATTTGAAATGTCCTTTTTCTTCCCTCTCTGCTACCTCCCTCACCAGCTTGGAGGACGGTAGCTCATTGCCACATTCAAACCTTTGGTAGCTCCCTTGCCTTTTTTTCCTCCATTTAGAGCATCTTAGATCTGGCTGCACTAAACTATCCTAAGCCCAACCTGGAGAAGGAGAAACTCTCTCAATCAGCATTTTCCCTTGTGCTGGTTACTTCACCCCGTTGTGGTCTCCAAGCCCTCCTCCTCACCAGCACTTGAGCTCTGTGGGAGCATGGCAGCTCCCAGCTCACCTCCATGCTCCCACCCCAACCAGCATCATCCCCATGCCCTTGCATGAGAAAGCGAGGTCTGCAGCAGGCCTTTCCTGACCTGCTTTTAAAGTGCAAGTCAAGGTTGAAAATTGATGCTGTAGGAGACTGACCTTGTGGGAGCGTCCTTCCCTCTGGCTGGTCCTGGGTCAAATGCTCTCAGTTTACAATTCACCGACTCCCACAGTAGCCAGGCTTCTCCTGCTTCCACTCCTCCTTGCCCAAGTGGCAGGAAAGACCCCAGCAGCTGGGCATGAAGAAGGCAACATCATCCAAAGCTGACCCCAGCCCTGCTCCTGGCCTCCCATCCCCTTAGTGTCCAAGCGGTGGCTTCGGTGCCAGAAGGGCTGAGGACCAGCTGGGGTGGCTGGAGACCTGGTTTTGATGCGGTGCTACCCTGTGACTGTGGACATCTCATTTTCCCTGGCTAGGACCACTACCCTTGCTGACGCCACTCTACGTATTGGTGTTTCTCAGAAAGAGGGGCTGTTGGTGGCCATGATTTTAAATTCTCAGCTCAGAGCAGCTTGGATGCTGCTGTTTCTATAACACACTTTGTTGGGATGATTCAATGAAGCGTGGCTTCCTTTGGAGAAACGTACGAGGCAGCTCAAGGTTGGATGCTCTGGTATTTAATATCAAGTGAGTGTGTGCCACAGCTTTTCTCCCAGCGTGGGCTCTGCTTTCTCTTGTCTACCCAGCCCCGGGAAGATTTGTAAGCAGTTACTTTCCTTGAGGACTCTTCTCTTCTGGCAAACTTGGTTGAAATTAGCCAGTGAGTTCAGAAGTTTTATTAGGGAGAGAGAGACAGACACACCCACAGCATGATCACAAAAGGAGTTGTTTCTCTAGGAAAGTAGGCTACAAAAGAAGGTTAAATAAGCAAATACGTTTCTTGGAGACACTAGAGCAGGGGAGGTGGTAGGGGAAATGTGTATTACATATAGCTGTTGACTCAACCTTCTCTTAAGCATTAGTTTGTTGTTTTAAATCTCTTTATCCCTATTTATGCCCATTTTTATCATGCTGTTATTAGTTCTAATGACTTGCTCTGCCCTGTGCTGCTCCCTCCATCTCAGCAACCTCCCCTTTTGCTGCAGGACTCCACAGACCACTTTGCTGAGATCAGCCCATCCAAATAACTTTGCACATATAAACAATGATCCCAGTGAGGGAGAGAGAGAGTTGGCTGGGCCCCGTGAAGGCAAGACAGAGAAGTGAGCAAAATTAATTGGTGGCTTAAGCTCTCCTATAAAGCTCCCATTTCAGGGTTTGCAAACTGGCTTCCTCTGTCAGCTCCAAAGCATCAGAGCTGCTAATCTCAGGGCAGTAAAGGCCCTTTTGGTCTGAGCTGTCAGCCAAAAATTCAAGTGCCTGTGAGTTGTTCTAGTTTTGCCGAAAATGGGTGCAGCGGTCAGGTGTCCCTTTGATGCACTCCTGTTTATTTACAAAGAGCCTGAAAGGTCCCGTTCCTCCCGAAGGTGGCAGGAAACAGGCAGGGACAGAATTTGGTACCTTGTTCTTCCTGTTAGGGCTGATCCCACATGTGAGTAAACAGCGGGTGTGTGCTGAGCTGCAGCGGGGGCTTTGCTGCCTGAATTAGCCTCTGGTCCTCCCGTTTTCCACCCCTGGATGCCTGTGAGGGTCTCCCTTTCACTTTCCTCCTGGCTGGCTCAATGCAGGAAATCAGGCTGATTCAAAACTAAAGGGGAAAAAAAAAAAAGAAAAAAAAAAAAAGATGAAAAATGTGTTTCTTTAAAAACAGAAGAAAAAAAAAATTAAAGATCATTTTAATTAGGTTTGAAAAATCTGCGGCGGAGCTGACAGGCGGGCTGACAGGGCTCCCTTTCACCGATCGCCCAGCTCAGGGCTTTTCATCTTGCGTGCAGAATATTTTGACATTCGTGCTTTCTTGGCTCTGTTTGTAGAGCCCAGTGGAACCTGCAGCCTAATTAAATGTAACAATTCCTGAAAATGAGGGTTGTTATTTTTTTTCCTAAGGATAATAATAGAGGTTTTATTTAAAAAAGAGGTAATCTATTTACTCTAGGCTGCCTGCTTCCTGACCTGGCCTCAGTACCTGAGGGGACAGGAACAGAACGAATTAGACAGGGGCTTAGTCACTGGAAAGGATGAGGGTGTTAATGTGTATGTGTGTGCGCACATGTGTCCCGCACGCTCCGCTTGAAGAGTTGAGATGTAGAAGGTTAGGAGGCTTGGATTTTCCCTGGCAGCTGACTTTTTTCCCTGTACTTTTGTGGTTCGGTGCTGGTTTTCAGCCAGCATCAGAGCCAGCGGGCTCTAAAGGAGCTGAAAGCAGTGCTGTGGGGCTGCAGGGTCCCTCCTCTGGTTCCTCCACCTCAGTCACCAGCCTCCAGGGGACGGGGAGCTGGTGGCTCTGCAAAACGGGGACAGTGGGTAATGGCAAAGCCTTTGCATTGAGAGCTGCATTAAACAAGGAGGCAAAGGAGAAGGGAAATAAGAGAAATATTCTCAAGGACTGGACGTGCCCAACTATGCACCAGCAATCTGCAGCTCTTGGTGCCCAGAGCTTTCCTTCCACAGCTTTTACCGGCACAGTTTCATTTTGACCATGGCGTAATTCCTGGTCCCTCGAGCACATCCCTGTAGCCTCATGACGGACAAAGCATGGCCATACTCCAGGAGAAAGTCAAGTCAGAATTGCCTGTTTGTGCCTCTCGCTGTGGGTTCCTGGTGCCACCATGTCTCGGGCCTGGCAGCTGCCATTGCTGCACTCGGGGCTGCACCACTCGAGTGTCCTTCTTTTTGGCTGCCCTTGGGCTGCTTGGCACTGAGAACAGCTCCAGTGTGAGGGCAGTGAGCTCCTCTTTCATCTCAATATGTAACATGGTCTCCCAGGCTGACAGGGAGGTGATGGTGGCATTGGCTGAGGAACACTCCCTGCCACCCCATGCATGGTGGATGGCTTCCCTGTGCTACTCAGTTCGACATGCTCAAAACTTCCCAGTGACCATCACTCAGCTAAAAAAGACATGGTAGGACACGAGTGGTGCAAACCACTTGCAGATTTTCCCTCCTCCTCTTTCTTCCCGCAGCTCCACGGAGATCCCCTCCAGCACCAGAAATCAAAGCTTCAGGACCACTTGCCCCTGGCTGGCTGTGGCAGGACCAGCTAATGGTGCCCGGTGACTTTCCCAGGCAGCAGCCTGATGGCAGCAATGAATCAGCAGCCGGTGGACTTGTCAAAGGCATTCCTCCACTTTAATCCTATTGACAGGGACTACTGCCTGGAACAGGAACTGCGGGGTGAGCCATGTCAACAGCAGATTCTTATTACAGATAATATTGATGGGGCCTTTACTTGAATAATGAAGGGAAGAGCCCTCTGCTTTGATGTTTGTCTTCAAAACCTAGAATTACTAAGAGTTTAACCATCGGAGGGGAGCTTAAGATAGTTGCATCTTAAAGGATCTGCTTTCTTGTCGCATTCAAGGCTGGGGAAAGGAGTTTAGCCCATACGCTGGGAGCTCCGCGCTGACCTTTTCACTGCTCTTAATAAATGTTACAGTTAAATAAAGTCGGATGGATTTTTCTATCTACTGTAGTGTGTTATCCACTTTCTGGAAAAAAAGGTAAAAAAACCCCAAATCCCTGTTTAATATCACTGTTACTCATTATCTTTGCTAGCTGCAGGGCAAGAGGCAAGGAGGAAGGGCAGGGGCAGGACAATTCAGGCCGTATTATCAGGGTAATTCCTGCCATCGCACATGATTATGTATCTCTGTATACGGGTAAATCGGGGCTGTTTAAATTGGTTCTGATCTTATGGCCAAAGCTCAAACTAGAATCAGCAGCTCTGGAAATGGGGAAATTTGGGAAAAGTTTTGTTTGTTTTTAATTTACTTTCTTATTTTCTATTCTGTAACAAAGAGGGGGGAAAAACCCTCTCGGTCAGGTCTGTATCGCTTGGTTCCCAACAGGAGTGGAGACACCAGAGCTGCAGGGGACAGGCTGCCTGGGAAGTCAAATGAGGGCAGAAAGCATCAGCCGCTCGAGGAAATAACCTGTCCTTGCACATTTCCTCATGTTTGAGCTTCGATATTGTGATTGCAAGCACTGTGATGAGAGAAGGTAAGGAAGGAAGATGGGGCTAAATGGTGGTTCTTGGATTTTAAATGTAACCAGGAGGTCAAAGGTATCCATCTGAAGCCTTATTCTAGAGGCATCTCTAAATGGGGTTTGGACCTCTAGGTACTATTGGGACAGATGAGGAAGAGAGCAGGCAAAGTTGGCTTTTGGCCACGTTTATACCTCCCAGATCCTAGAGCTGGCCCAAGACTGAACCGGCAGGTGGTTTAAGTTAGAGCAGCCCCGTGGCTGCTCTAACTTAAGCCAGCTGGAAACTCTTCTGGGGCTAGTTCTACCAGCCAAGGTTTGCTGGATTACAGCAGGGCCCTGAAAGCCTCCAGTCCACCCCTGCATGGCCTAGACAAGAGGACCGGGGAGCAGATGACATGAAAATGTCAGGGCAGCTCCCAGCTGGTGCTTTAGGACAGCTTTAATTCCCTCACACTGCTGCAGAAAATTAGTATCTGATCCAAGGGAGCCTGTTCTCATGGTATTTTTAGTCTGATTTTGAAGACCCTAGGAGTTTTGGATTGCCCTTAAGTGTCTGAATTTTGGGTTTTCTGACTTGAACTGTTAAATATTTTCCATACATAAACAGCAGCCACAAAATTTCAGGTTGGATTACTTGTGTTTTAGATTTAAAAAAAAAATGCCAAAATAAGACAGAAGTAAAATCTCCACATGGTCCAGTTGCTCTCTTCAGCTGAGTGTGTCTCCTCCCTCTGAAACAGGTTCCTGACAACGGATGAAGTGGTCTGTCTTGGCACACTTAAAAGTGCAAAGGAAAGACCGAGCTAGCACAGAAGGACCCATCCTTGGGGTCAGTGAACGATCCCCCCAGCACATGGTGGGGTGCATGCAAAGGCAGCCCCCGGTCTCTTTGTCCACCCTGTACCTCTGAGCATTGTTTGGCTTCTTATCTGTATCTACACACAGTGTTTTAACCTCCTCAGATATTTTTTTTCTCAGAAAAGCTCATGGCTTGCTTGGGCACTCATTTTCCTGTAAGGATGGACACCCCAGGACAATCTCTAAGAGCAATTTTGAAACCCCACTGAGCTGCAAGTCACCTTCCCTACCAACTGAGATTTGTGCCCCTTTGCTTCCTGAAGGCTGAGGTGTGGCAGAGAGCATGGTGAGTGGTGGTGGCCATGAGCTCAGGAGATGGAAATATCAAGCAGCTTGAAGTTGTCCTTGATCCTCTCTTAGTGCTACAGCTGTGGGCACAGTCAGACCATTCTTGGTCCCGCACTGGGGTGGGTGAGCAGATCAATTTGTGGCTCCAAGCACCCCACGTCCTGGGGAAATGCCACCCTCACCTCATCTCCATGTTGGTATGCTGAAATACGGAATCACAGAATTGTTGGAGTTGGAAGGGACCTTCTAGAGATCACCTAGTCCAACTCCCCTGCCAAAGCAGGATTGTCTATAGCACATTACTCAGGACTGCATCCAGGCAGGTCTTGAAAATCTCCAGAGAAGGGGACTCCACAACCTCCCTGGGCAGCCTGTTCCAGTGCTGTCACCCTCACCGTAAAGAAGTTCTTCCTCATATTTGAATGGAACTTCCCATGTTTCAGCTTGTGCCCGTTGCCCTTTGTCCTGTCACTGGGAACCAGTGGTTGGTAGTACCTATGGAATTAGCTGACCCTTCACATAACCCCCAAGGGCTCAAAAATCAATTAGGTCCTCCAAGTCATGAGGTTTTTTTAATTGCCTTCTTTTAAAAAAAAAAAAAAAAGTGATAAATAGAAGTAAAATCTCCACATGGTCCAGTTGCTCTCTTCAGCTGAGTGTGTCTCCTCCCTCTGAAACAGGTTCCTGACAACGGATGAAGTGGTCTGTCTTGGCACACTTAAAAGTGCAAAGGAAAGACCGAGCTAGCACAGAAGGACCCATCCTTGGGGTCAGTGAACGATCCCCCTCTGAGCATTGTTTGGCTTCTTATCTGTATCTACACACAGTGTTTTAACCTCCTCAGATATTTTTTTTCTCAGAAAAGCTCATGGCTTGCTTGGGCACTCATTTTCCTGTAAGGATGGACACCCCAGGACAATCTCTAAGAGCAATTTTGAAACCCCACTGAGCTGCAAGTCACCTTCCCTACCAACTGAGATTTGTGCCCCTTTGCTTCCTGAAGGCTGAGGTGTGGCAGAGAGCATGGTGAGTGGTGGTGGCCATGAGCTCAGGAGATGGAAATATCAAGCAGCTTGAAATTGTCCTTGATCCTCTCTTAGTGCTACAGCTGTGGGCACAGTCAGACCATTCTTGGTCCCGCACTGGGGTGGGTGAGCAGATCAATTTGTGGCTCCAAGCACCCCACGTCCTGGGGAAATGCCACCCTCACCTCATCTCCATGTTGGTATGCTGAAATACGGAATCACAGAATTGTTGGAGTTGGAAGGGACCTTCTAGAGATCACCTAGTCCAACTCCCCTGCCAAAGCAGGATTGTCTATAGCACATTACTCAGGACTGCATCCAGGCAGGTCTTGAAAATCTCCAGAGAAGGGGACTCCACAACCTCCCTGGGCAGCCTGTTCCAGTGCTGTCACCCTCACCGTAAAGAAGTTCTTCCTCATATTTGAATGGAACTTCCCATGTTTCAGCTTGTGCCCGTTGCCCTTTGTCCTGTCACTGGGAACCAGTGGTTGGTAGTACCTATGGAATTAGCTGACCCTTCACATAACCCCCAAGGGCTCAAAAATCAATTAGGTCCTCCAAGTCATGAGGTTTTTTTAATTGCCTTCTTTTAAAAAAAAAAAAAAAAGTGATAAATATTGGTTCCCCCGTGCTTGCTCCTTTCGTTTGGAGAGTGCTTTAGGATGCTTTGAGCTTTTGTTTCTCGGTTTTTCTCTAGAACCTGGAGGCCCACGAACTGCTTGTTCCATTTTCTTCTCTTTTTAAAATGAAATCTGAGATTTTTTTGCATAATACATTGGAGCAAGAAGCTGGGGAGGGGGTGAAGAAAAACATCAAGTACTGTGGGACTAAAATTGCAAGAGTTGGCAACGCTGATGGGTTTTTTTGTTTTTCTTTCCGTTTTCCAGAGAAAAAGAAAACACCCCCCGTTTTGCTGAGCCCCAGCAGGGTGAACAGAGGGAAAAGGTGCTTCAGGGCAGGAAGAAACTGTGAAGAAATAGGTTTGTAAGCTCCATTTATATTGGATTGTTTGAAAATTGTCCTGAGAGTGCCTTCTGGGGACAGCTGTCCTGCTCTGAGGAGGGAGTGCAGAGGCTTGTGTATGGGGACAAGCTGTGTGGGGCTCTCGGGCTGGGACAGGACTCGGGTTGCAGTCGCCTCTGGTTGCACTCGGGTCTCAGCAGTGCCAGCTCCTCAAGGAGGGCAAGGAGAAGCTGGGCACGCAGAGGAAAGGCTCCATGAAACCCTTTCTCTTTCTGCAAAAGAAGAAGTGCTGGTTGGCCAGAACCAGGTCTGGCAGGTGCAGGGGTGGAAAAGGACTGGCAATAAATGCCGTTACTCCAAGATCCTCTCCCTGCTGGTCATCTGGGAGTCATGGCAAGGGTGCAATGCCCCCATGCTCGAGGAAGACATGCAGGAAGACCTGAGTTTGTGCTGGAGATGTGTATGGGATAGTGGTACTCAACCCCAACTCTGGTGCTTGCAAGACTCCCAAGCCACTGGCAGCTGCAAGAATCAATACACGGAGTTTCAGCAAAGTAAGACATTGCCCTTAACGTATTGCATTCCAAGGGATGTTGCCCCTGAGTGTAAGGATGCTGGTGTGGATCTCCACTAATGGAACCGCAGACAGTATCTACTCCGGGCTGTTTAACAGCAGAAATGAATGTGTCTATATCTCGCCTTGGCTGCACGTGGCATGCACAGGGGGACTGTTACTTATTAGCGCTCGCAGTCATTGGCAAGAGCTCCTGGAACGGAGGTTGAGCTCCAACTGCTATTCCTGCCTGTCCTCCTTCACTTGTGCTTGTATCTTTCTCAGCCTCATTCCTTCTGGGTTGAAATTTTCCATGCTTCGTCTTAGCCCAGTGACACGTTTTTGCTGAAGGTATGGACTGTGCCGGTTGGAGTCCTCTTTGTGGAGCTCCTTGCTAATCTCTGCCCCATGATGAATGTCCATCATTCGTGTCTGAGGAGACATCGGGCTGAAGAAAATCTTTAGAGGATAGATTCTGATTTATTTACTTGTTTATTTATTTGGAAAAGTGACTAAAAAGTTTACATTTCAGTCAACTGGAACTTAAAAGGAAATCTTTTATTTAGATCTCCCCCAGTGGAAAACTGAACAGCTCTGGCAAAATTAAAGTTTTTCCATGGAACATTCAGATTTTTTGAAAACTCCATTTTCTATTGAAAAAATTATTTTGATCATTAGTTTTTGATCTGTTCTACTTTTTAAGGACGACTCAAAAACATAAAGGCAAAAATCTCCACTCCCTGTGTCTAATATATCAACTTTTTTTTTAGCATGACTTCAATTCCATCTCCTTAGCGAGAAGGCTAGAAAAATTATTCAGCTTAAGGAAAAGCATTTTATCAGTTATAAAGTTGTGGAAATTTAAAATGGGTATCTTAGTGCAAGTATTGGATTTGCAGCTTGCCTTTTTTCCTATCTGGGTCGAGGATGCTGGACTTAAAAACCTGGTGTTAACTTAGTTAAGAGTATCTCTGGTAGGAGGCTTTTGGTTTGTTGGTGGGTTTTTTTTAAGGAGAGTTGAAATACAGAAAAATCTGTTTAGGACTGAAGAACTGAAAATTACCTCTGGGAACCCGGAGACCTCCATTCATGGTGATCCTGTAACAGCAATTCCGGAGTCAAATTTATTATTTACGCAAGTCTTGTGGTTTAATGCATGTTTTTTCTCCAGATTTTCAAACTTAAAGATTGTTTTCTTTAGCCTTCTTTTTCTTAGAAAGTTAGGATAACCAAACACTAAGCTTAACTAAATAAATTTTCAAAAGTTAGCAAGTTCCAGTCCAAGGATTAATGGCATTACAAAGTTACTACAAGCTTGTCGGTCAAATGTAGAATTTTCTCCATTCCCTTCTCTACCCCATTGGGATGGGGCAACTTCTTGAATGTTCAGAGATTGTCCCTGTGAGTAGATATCAATTTAGTACTTTCAGACATGCACATACGTATACAAAATTGGTGTAGTCTGTGCACAGAACACAGGAAATACTTCCTTGAATGCACAATACATTCAAAATAGCTAATTTGCAAAATGCCCAGAATACATCACAGTGGATGACTTGATTTGAAACATTAGAATAGGTGATAAGAAAGTCATGCTATAGAATAATTTATATATATTTCAAACGACTCTCACTTAAAGGGGAAAAAAATAATCTTTATAATTAACACGATAGATAAGAGCAACTGTGACATTTTAAATAAATGTGATGTATTTGATTTTGAAGTAGAGTTTAAGATTCTGGAGACGTGTTCAAGAGAGAAAAAATATGTGCTCAGAGTTGAAATGAAGAGATGCTACAGATCATCTTTAAAAACCAAACAACCTCACAGAACTCCACTGTTTCTACTGGCCTTCAGCACAGAGCCTCCTAGGAAATGGGAGTGGGGTTAATTAAAAAAGACCTGACAAAAGGAAAGCCCTACAAGGGAAGATTTATCTTCTTTTCCATGCCAATAGCCATGCAAGGAGAAGACATCCAGAGATCTAGCCATGGTAGAAGTAACTCTTGAGGAATGCTGCCTCCTCGCAGATCCTAAATTAAAGTGGCTTAGATGTTACATGTAATGGGTATTATGTTGGTTATTGGATGGAGACTTGGTAGCCAGTTCAGTGAATGGTTTTGCTTAGTTTTTGGATGTGTGATCCTAGGTCCTGTGTTGGGCTACGTTCCTATGGCTTCTCTGAAGATACATGGGCAGGAGCTAGAGGTGGACAGTTGTACAGCAGAAGGGGAATGGGTATTTTCCACTTTTGTCTGCAGAGCCCATCACAAGGATGAATTAAAAAATACTGATTTCCGCAGCACTCTTCTCATTGCTTAGCTGTTGCTAAGGCAAAGCTGTTATTAATTCAGGAGGAGTCTGCCTGAGCAAGAACTCTCCGGAGTCCAAAATATTTTGCAGAGAGTAAATATAAGAATTATTCACCTACCACAGAACAGCATCAGCCTCTGGGTGGAATGCAGGAGCTGTTTAACAGCGCGCAGAAATGTTTCCCCGCAGGTTTGGGCAGGAGTTGAAGGTTTGTGTATGCCCAGTTGAAACTACAACTGAAAGCAATAAGCAACAAGATGGGCCCCCACCTCCCTTGCCTTGGTACTGGATGGGCTCGGAGAGGCGAGCACCACCTACCCGAGTACCACACCACTTCCTCTAGGACGCTAGGAGATTTTTCTGGAGCTCGCCCATCTGACCCAGTCCTCCACATGAGATCTGGCAAGACAGTCGCTCCAAGTGTCTGGGTAAGTACTGTAAAATGCTTCAAATAAATGAATAGAAATCATCTGCTTCATAAATGCCAAGGGCTTTCAACATGTCGTTTCTTGGTAAACAAAGAATTTCAGCACGACAATATCTTAGGATGTTATTGGCCATATTTGTTCCCTCGTGCATATTGAAGTGAATGTGAACAGTCTCGCACAGCTCTCCTTTATGTCCTCCTTCAGCTTGGAGGTTGTTCCCTGCTGCGGTGGAGATGAGGGGGCTGCTCTGGCTACTCCTGGACAGACTGATCTGCCCCTGGATCCCAAAACTCCTGTTTCTGTGATGGTGAAGCACAGGTGGAAGTTCTGCTTATACTTGGTTTTGCACAAAGTGCCATATACTATGATTAGAAAAAAAACAAACCAAAACATGTCCTTTTTTTTTTTTTGCGGACATTAGAATGCAATAAAAATATGTGTGTGCTTCCCCCCTCACCCCCCAGCTAAATTGATTACATCTGGTGGCATGAAAAAAAATAGCCAAAATGTCAGACTGAGTCACACAGCCCCCTTGGGTGGTTATATTTATTTCAGGGTTGGAGCACTCATCAAAACAATTTATCCTTGGCTCTCTCTCTCAGCCTTCCCATCTCTGAGCTTACAAACCCTTCTCTGTTCCCTAACACTTGTATTGAGCCCCAAGCCCCCTCTTTCCCCTGGTCTTTCCTTTCCCCATCTTTTCCCTCGCCATGTCCTCTGGCCTGGCTCTGTCCCCCTCCATCCCCTTTGCTACATCACTCCCAGCAAACCCTGTAGCTGCAATTCTCCACTGGGGATAGCAGGCGAAGCTGGAACACAGACAAAGCTTGATGTTTCCAGCACTGTGTCACCTATTTAGTGTCTTGTTACACATTGCTTGGGGTGAAGGGACGTGGTAAAATGTGTGAGTGAGCTCCCTACTGTGGTTTCCATCATCACTGTGACTGGTGGGGCAGCTGGGGTGGGACCATGCCTGCTGGGATGGCCATGACCATCTTCAGCCTTGCCTGCTCTCTGTTGGCTGCCCTGACCGGCTGCAGTGGTGGAGGTGGATCTGCTGGTTCTTTTGGTGGAATATTTTTTGGGCTTGGTTCACCTGTGTCCTGTGTTTTCTCTCTGGCAGAGAGCAGCAAAAGGAGCAGGGTGAGAAGAGTCTGAGCTGCAGTGGATGCGGAGGACCTCATCTCCAAGAGCACAAAACCTCATTTCCATTTCTCTTCCCAAACCTCATCCTTCAGCCCAAATCACAAGGAGAATGGTCACCTCCTGCCTGCCGCCCCAGGCACACCCTGTACATCTTGGTCTATAAACTGTTGTGATACGCTGCCAGATCATGCCTGCTCTTGTGCCTTATGCCAACCACAGTTGCAGAAGACTCAAGTGCTCTAGGAGCCTCATGGATGCAAATGGCTGCAGAAATCCATTTCTCTGTCTTTAATCTACGATGATGGAAGGCCCGGGTCTGGCAGGAGCAGGGACTGAAGCTCTTGGTTGCTCTTTCTCTTGGAGTGGGGGATTGTCCTGCACAGAAAGACCCCCTTGCTTTCTTCACTGCTCCTACAGGGATCAATGACAGATGAGGAAGACAAGGGTTATCCTCCACTATCTTGGCTGGGAGAGAACTTGAGAAGCTCTTGGCACCACCACCTCTGAGGTTAACGCTCTCTGTCCCATCCATTGTGCCTCCTGCTCCCAGTCTGGGCAGCGGGCTCCTGTTATACGGCGCGCCACATTTTTCTCCTGTGGTAAATCAGAGCCCCCTGGGATCTGGTATTGTGCTTTTTTTTTTCCCCAGGTATTTTTGTCTGTGAACCACAGAAAACTGAATAGCAGGAAATGAAGTGCAGATTGAGAACATGGTTGAGTGCACTTGCTAAAATAAAACATTGGGGGGGGAGGGAGAGGTTCTTTTATAAATAGAAAATGAAGTGTGTTTACTTTTTATTGATGAAGTATTTAATTGTGCTGAGGGTTTGAGAGATGTTCTTAGCGGCATCTCAAACTGTGCATTGACTAGAAATGCCAATTGGTCTCTGGTATAAATACCTCACTAGGTTGAACTCACCTGTTTTATAGCCAGGAAGGGCAAGGGGATGTTGGGATTTTTTGGTGATCTCTGACATGCCGCAGTTGTGCCAGGAGGGCCAGAGAACTCCACTGATATCTTCTCAAACTGGACTAGGTGCTAAGACGATCCAAAGGCTTGTTGAGTGGATGCATTCGACAGTGAAAGAGAAAGTGTGTGCCCCTTGCCCCTGGTCAATGTACTTCAAGTTTGACTGGACAGGCTTACCCAAGTGGGGGTTTTGGTCTCTGTGGCCTGTTTGGCCTCTTTGTCTCCATACAGAGTCCGCCAGCAAAGCAGAGCACACCAGAGACTTCTGCTGAGCTGGTGCAATATACCCAGATACCTGAGTGAGTGCTGAGATGGCCCTGCTGAGGAAGGGGGTCAACTTGGATGCTGCCACCACACTGCCAGCCCTGTGTTTCTGGGATGCTTCCTGAAGGTAATGTGCTGAGCTCTGCAGGGCATCACACTGTGTCACGGAGCTGTGCCACAGAGCCTGAGAGCCTGCTTGCTCTCCGTTATGCCTCTGACCTTTTTTCTCTTAAGCAAGGCAAGTAGCACAAGCACATGCAGGGTGCAGAGATAAGGCTGTGACCTTTTAGATTATTCTGTTGCTCTACTACAAATGCTGGATGGGTCCAGCCAGGCAGCTGGGCTCTTTTGTGAGGTTAAATTAATCTCATTAATTCAGATGTCTAAAAGTAGTAACCTTTAGTCATCAGTGACCTAGACTGCTTTTTTGTGGGGGATAAAATCTCTAGAGTCCATCTCCCATCTCTGGAGCTCTCCTGTTCTCCCTGTGTTTCTGAATCACTGTCTGAAAGACTGTATTTTTATGTTAGTTTTGACCCAGTGAAGGAATATGAGGCTTCAAAAGCAGAGAATACCAAGGTGTTTGGAGTCTCTATGACAGGTCTGGGCACCTTTACAGGAAGCATGGGTGCAACCAAGAGGTGTGGCCATAATGAATTAAATGGGGCTGCTTTTGTTTGGGCATCTGTTTGGTTTTAGCTGTGTAAAGTGTCCAGGGAAGCTTTTAAACACATGCAAAAGTCAGTGAGCGCTACTACAGGTACCTTGAATCAGATCCTAAACATACAAAAATTGGACACACTGGTTGCTTTTCAGAGGGAACAATTATTGATCATCCAAATGTCTATGGAACAAAACCATCATAAAGGAACACCAGGTGATCATCCACATCTCAACGAGCTTTTGGCCCTTTCCATCTCTGTCTGCACAGGCAAAGCCATCGTTCCCTTTAGCCATGGGAGATGGTGGTGCCACACACCCCTGCCTCCACTTCCAGGACAGGTGGGAGCTGGGCATCTGTTGGAAATGTTCAGGCTCTTCCACCTGTCCCTATGACCATGGAGTAGAACATGTAGAGATGACTCAGGCCCCTTTGTCTCATCTATCTTACCTATTTACACCAAGTTGCTATTTCCAAAAGTCCTGTCTTGATAACAACGCCTGAACACTTATGCAGCCTCCAGATGAAACAGTCACCAGCCCAACAGAGGAGACCATATCTGTGAGGGAATTGCAAGTTCATTTGCCTTCCTTGGGGATAAAAGCCTCTCAGCAGCTTGCTGTGAGCTTCCACAAGATGAGATGAGTCCTGTCGCGTGGGAGTGGGTAGTCCCTGTGCTGGCCATTGTGTCGGTGGAAAGTAGAAGGGGGGATTCAGGCAGAGAAGAAATTCTAGAGGGGAGAATAGATGCAAGAAATTCCTAGGAATGTTACAGAAATCAACATCCCCCCCTCTGCTCCTTCCAAACCAACCCACCTAAAAAATGCCGTTTTGTGGGCTATTTTGGAAAGGAGTCCATGCCTGGGGAATTTTTGGCTGATGCTTATGGCTTTTAGAAGTTTCTGGGAGATCAGACGGATAGAAACAGGAACCAGATGGGACTTCTAGCTGCTGGAAAGAAAGGAAGAAAAAAAGCAGGGGGGAAATCCATCTCTTGTTTAAAATGTGAAGAGCACTTGTTCACTTTTGGGGAGTTTCCCCTTCACCCTGGATTTCTTATTTTAAAGCAATTTACCCCAGTTCCGTGATATTCTCTTAGGAAATGTATCTCTTTTGTTGTCGTTGCTAGGAATTTTTCTGTCTTTTGCAATAAAAACCAGTTTATTCTTAGGAGAATTTAAGCCTTTGCCTTACTAGATAAAAAGAAAGTCAGTGGTTGGTTTTGTTCTTGCAGCAGCCTCAACATCCCTTGGCCATTTACTCACTGAGTTTATCTCTGTGGGGCTGCAAAATATGAGAAAAGGCAGTGGCAGTGGAGAGTAGAGCAAAGTTGGAGATAGCTCTGAGCTAGCAAAACCAAGCACACGTAGGTTCTATTTGAGATAAATGGCCGTCAAAGGGAGCGTAGTACCAGACTAGAACATACAATGGACCCAAACATGGACCTCAGATAGATGGTGCCTACAGTGACCCAACTTGTCAAGCACAGTGTTGGATTTGTGGCGTCTCAGCTGTTGGGTTTTGGTGTTGTGGATCCAAAAAACAGGCCTGGTCCAGCCCCAGGCTCCATTTTATCAGACCTTGGCTCTGGAGCTGGTTCACTTCTGGAAAACATCCCAGAGGCTGAATAGAGGCCAAGGAGCATTTTCCAGCTCCTGGGTCCAAGCTGGACTCTGTGCTGGGAGTCGCAGTCCAGCCGTGATCTGATGCCGTGCTGGGACTGGGCTCAGTTGTGCTTCGTCCTCACAGCCTTTTCTTTCCAGGCTGACAGGGAAGAGGGGACCAGGGCAGCGGGGTATGTTACGTAGTGTCCCTGCTCTACTCGGGAGAGCCATGAAATCTACCCCAGCTGGTAGGAAGGAAGCAGAGTAGGTACCACTTTGTAGATGAAGGTAATAACTGGATAATACCATACTGGTAAGCTTTGCCTCTAATCATTTAAGGGTTCTAATCATTTAAGGCTTTTAGGAAATTCTTTAATGGTTAATTAGGGAGGGTTTTTTCCTTCCAGTTTTCCAGATATTTACTGCTTCCTGGACAAAAATGCACTCTTCCCAGGTTCCTATCTTGTTTTATAGCTTTCCATCGCTTGATAATCATTTCATATTATTTCTCGTGCCCTCTGATCTGCAACCATTCCCAAGATAGGGTCATCAGCACAAGGCAATGACCCTTGATAAACCTTCACCTGTGGTTCATAAGTCAGTATGAGAGGAAATCCGTCCCTGGGACTTAATAATGTATAAACTATATTTCTAGGGAACTGATTGGAGGCTCCACAAACAACATTAGGACTATACTGTGTGCTACGACACTTACTAGTGGTGATGCACAAAGTCAACTGTAGATATTTTCAGACACAATAGTTGATCTTTTGTTCGCATTTTCAAATGTGCGTGCATTTGAACACATGGCTTTGGTTCCAAGGTTCGTCACAGACGGACCTAACTAAGCCAGCTGCTTGAACCCTCTATTATGGTGACCAATTGATTAGATTAGTTTAAATGAAAAAAATGCCCCAAAATGTAAAGCTTTGGGTTTGAGTGTCCAATTTGAGTTCTGACTTTTGTGGCTTTCTTTTTTCCTTTGGCTCAGGCTGGTCCAGCAGGATGTCCCATATTAGAATGCTGCTCGGTTGTTGTTGTTCTTTGTGGTTCCAGTGAGCTGTTTTTTTCAGAAATGTCTGGAAGGAAAGAGACATAGGGGACTTGGTTCACAGGGTTTGTACAAAAGCTTTTATTTTCCCTTTTTTTTCTCCCCTTCTTTTTGCTTCTCATGGATCTGATGTGCAAGTGTTCTCAGGAGTGGCACGCTGAGATTTTTAAAGCAAAGAGCTTATCACATGACTCAGGTGACTGCTGTCGCGGTCAAAGCAGTATCATCCTAGGAATTTTGTTTGAATTTAGCTTCCAGCTCAAACAAAAGTCATCTGAGTAGGCAAGCTTTTACTGGTTTCACTTTGGCTTCCCACGTCGGTTTAATTTGGCCCATGTTTGCTCAAAACGTCTCCAGCTGTCTAGAAACTTGTTCCTAGCTTGCTGGAACATTCACAACCCTTTTGGCCAGTGTGACCTTAGTTATAAAGGCTGACTGTTGTTTATTTCAGATCATTTTTACTAGGTCTATTATATATAAGGCAGCTCACATAATTGAAAGAGACAACTGGCTTGGTTGCTGTCCTTGCGTTTGCAGGTTATAAGTTACTGATGTCCACAATGCTCAGGCATGAGATCTGCCAGAGAGCACCACCTCATTTTGTTCCATGGGAGTTTTTGCTAATATTTTCTTTTATATTATCACTCTTTTTGTTTCTCTATTGGAAAGGTTCCATGTGTTTCACACTGAGGACCAAAGTGTCAGAAGATTAAAGGACTGTCTTTTTGCCCAGCTAATATAAATTGGATGCTGAACTGTGCACTACTCAGAAAATGAAATGCCTTCTAAAGAAGTAAGTGTCTGGAAGGAGGCAGTGAAAATCCATCAGATTTGCATGACTAATTAGCTTATCCATTAGTTATTATCCTTGTGTTTACTTGTAATGAGAATCTTCAAAGATTATTTTATATCGGACATGTTGCTAATTTTTTTGCTTATGTATTTTTTTCCATGCCAAGATACTACAGTGATGTGTGCTGTACCTTGACAGATATTATTCACTCTTAGTGCAGGTGTCCATCCACTGGAGGGTGTTGATCCTGCATCCATCAGTAGGGGATGGACAGAGCACCCACACAGCCCACACTGTGCATGAGGTATTTTCTCTTTCCCCTGAAATTGGGTCTGATCTTCTTGGCAACCAGAGCCCAGCCTCATTTCATGAGATGCGAATCCCTCTGGATGTCAAGCCCTGGTTTTCGGTAGTATACCTTGCTAGTCAGCTCCTCCCCTCTTAGACAGTGACCCTCTTGTAGAAACCATTAATGCACCGTAGGGAGAAATCTTCTCTGTGTGCCTTTCTGACAGTTTTCTCAGCATACATTATGATTTTGTAAGAGAACTGTGATTTCTGTAGTTGTCATTTTCAGATCTTCCTTACTTAAAAAGGTTGAGAGAATATGTATTGTCGTCTTAAAAAAATTAAAGGTCATCTTTAAATAGCTTTTCAAGCTTTTATATGTCCTACAACTATTTAAATTTATTCATTGTTTGGGGTGGCATGGTAATGCTCATGTGCCCAAAGCAGGGCACAGGAAGCATGTTACTTTTGGATTTTGAAATACTGTGGCTTAAAAGTAAAATTCAAAATGATTTTGTTATTGTTGTTGTTTTGTTTGAAGTCCCTGCTATATCATTCTCTTAGAAGGGTTAGTAGAATTGAAAAAAGATGATCAATGTAATAAACCTGGTACTGTTCTCTCCTGTGCCACTCAGCCCTGCAGGTTGGTACCATTTCCTGTTTTCCAGCATTCACAAACTTCCACTGGACGTATAAAATGTTATGTCTACTACAAAAAAGTCAGCAAAATAAAAAAACAAACAAACCAACAACAATCTTTTGAGCCTGATGAGACCTTTATGTCTACAAGGAAATAAATAAAATCTTCCTTTGTGACCTAACTTGTCAACTTTAAGAAAACTGTCTGAGCCTGATGTTATTGTGGAAGCTGATTTTGCCAGCTCCATGATATTTTTCCTTTGCCAAGAACCTGCGGGGGTGTGCTGGATGCATTTTGCCTGGAATCAAAGTTCCTGGTGTGTTTGGGACTTTTATCATCACCTACTCCAGACTGAATGAAAGGTGGGAACTGCTGTCCTCTCCAAGCATTTGTCCATCGTTTCCATAAGTTTGTGATAGAGTTTGTAGAAAATATTATCTCCATGTTGCCTGGAGCATGTTCAGAGCATCTGCTGCCTGGACAGTGAAAGGAGTGACGTTATTTCCTTTGAATCCTGTCTAAATTTCTGTGGTGCTCTCCGTGCCTTGATTCTTGCAGGTTCCCCAAGCTGGAACTTCACAACAAGGATGTTCCTGGAGCATCTTCGGACTGCCTGCTCCATGGGGTGCATCCCCTCAAGGGAGACAGAGAAGTGCTGAAGACGACAATGGGTCCAGCTCTGGTCTGGGAAAGCCTGAACGGCCCTGATTCAGCAAAGCCCACCCGCTGCTCACCTCTGAGAACCCAAACAGCCCTGGGAGGAGATGCGTCCCTATGGCGTGCGCTTAAGTGCTTTGCTGAACATGGGCCAAAGTCCAGCGTGGAGCCACCCTGCTCCCGCCAACTCCCTCTTTGGCGCCGCACCGTGGAGTCGGCCCTGGGCTTGAGCTGGAGGACGTTACGAAATCCTGGCCCTGACAGAGAGCAGATGCATTATTGGGAAGCCCTCGGGTCATGAGAGGGCTAATAGTCACATTCCTGGCTGGGATGGCGAAAGATTTACGCCGGGCGCTCGCTCGCCTCGCCCTGCACCAGGCCGGCTCCCTACTTCACCGGCCCCCTCGGCTTTAATTGTTGTGTTAATGGCCCTTTTATTTGAAGCAGATCCCCTGGCTTACAGAGGAGAATGTCATTATGTCGTATTTTAGATGTATTTACATTCTCCTTGCCACAGGGATAACGTTCTAATTATTTTCTATAGCTGACAGCACCAGCGTCTCTGGTATTAGGGACCCCTTAGACCTGATTACATGGTCTGTTTTTCTTCAAATCACCCACAAATGACAGTGTGGAGCAGGTTTATTATCAATTGACGTACCTTTGCTTAACGCAACTTGCTCCCGAAACAAATGTCCTGAGAAGATAATACATGTTTAGAGCATGGGTCTTTGCTTGCGTGAAGGCAGATGGGCTTAGGAGGTCAAGCCAATGGTTGACCTCTTCTGACTCCTCAGACTATGCCACACGCTCCCGGCATGGGTGCATGGAGGCAGCATGGTGCCGTGTAGTGTTTCCCATGCAAACCATACCCAAAGGCCATCAGAAAGGACTGCGGTGAGTTTTACAGTGACTGTGTCAAATGGTGGAGAACGACAGTATGGGAGAGGGGATGGAGGTGCGGTGGGAAAAGAGGGAGAAGTGGAAAATGTTAGTTTAGTTTTGCAATGAGGTGTAGGGAGGCAACGGCGTCTGGTCTAAATGGTGTTGTTGTGACTGTGTGAGAAGCTGGTTTTAGGGGAGAAGCTCATTCAATGGGGAAAACTGTACAACACACGGTGGACTTGATGGACAGGGTGGTGAGAGGAGATGCCTAGCAGCAGAGTGTGCGGGGCTGGTGGACAGAGATTGGGGACTGCATGGAGAAAAGAGTTGCAATAGAAGATGAGACAGGAGAAGCCTGACAGCTTGATGAGAGGACATGGGATGGGTTGGAGACCAGAGCAGAGGGGGTGGCTTCAGAGCAAGGGGTGATACCCAGGAGTTGGCCGGGGAGGCGCGGGAGCACACAGAAGTAGGGACAGCAATTGAGATAAGGAGAGTGAGAGACACAGTTATTAGAACAGAATGATTTGATTTATCCCAAGTCATTTATTCACCGAATTTTCCCCCTGAGATCTTAAACAGACTGAAGTGGTTTCAAATGTTGTCATTATTTAGAACAATTCAACAAAATGTTTGTTGCTTTGAAAAAAAGGGAGGGGTGAGGGACGAAGAAAAGAAAGAAAGGAAAAATAAAAGCCTGGATGGTCTAGTTTGCCACATTTGAATTTTATTGCTGAATTGGGATGGGTCGAGTAAAATCACTCTTTCTGTTTTCTGAGCGGGAGTATTCCTTACAAAGCCGCTTCTGATGTGAATGCTTACCCAAGCTTAGATGCAGTCTCCATGTGTATTCGAACATGAAATCACCAAAATTGAGTATTTTGTGCTAGTGAAACCCTGTCAAGGAAACATTTGTGCACCAGCACATCTCAACACGGAGACAATTTCATTACAAAATTCAGGCGCGTCTTCGTGGAGACTTTTTTCCTTGCAGCTCTAGAGATTATTTTATATTTGGAGCTGCTGGGCACGCAAGGCATTTTAAAAGCAAATAGAAAGGCAAAGACGCTGCCTCAAGGGAGTTACAGTTTAAGTCAGACCAAAGCAGAGTGAAAATGCTGGCTGCATGGTATTAAAAACCAGAAGGTGGGCACTTTTATTTGGAAAGCCAAGGATTCCACTGAGTTATTTAATTTTTCTTGGGTGCATGCATGGCTTCTGGAGTAATTTTTTTAGCCTCAGCTTAAAAGAAATAGGTCTCACTCCTTACCCTAGTAACATTGGAGCCTATCTGCAAGGTTCAGTGAAAGGTGGCAGGAGGGTAGTGGTCTTAAAGGTTCTGTGTTCCTGGGGTTTTTTTATGAAAAGAAAAGCCAGGTAGATGAGAGGCAACTAAACAATTATTTCAACCAAAAGGAAAGCTTCTGCATGTGCAGAAGCAGTATTATTAGTCTTCAAAATTTTTTAGAGAGAGGAAAGGAAGGATAGATGCTTTCTTGCAGCCATTGTGGCTGCAGCCGTTGGAGAAGTTTCTGTCGCAGCATGTACATGAGAGTTGTACCTTTTAAGACACAGAATAACTCAACCATGAGAACATGACGTCCAGGAAAACAGGATCCTTATTTCCACCTCTCTTGAAGTTATCTGTTAGCTTTTTTTTTACTTGTATGCATTTGGTGCATGGCATTCTGAGGATGCTTCTTTCAGCTCAAAGAGCCATGAACAAGCACAGCATCTCCTGCCTCTGATGGAGACTATTTTGGGGGTGGAGGTGCTGATGGGTCACCATCCTGTTGGCTACAATGCAAAGAGGAGCTAGAGAGAGGATGAGTTACAATTTTCTTACTGCTGTTTTTATGTTGGACTGAGTAATAGAACTGAGTATCTGCTACGCTGCTTGGTCAATTTGATCAGTCTGTTGGTCTTGGTATGGGATGAGGAATGATGAAATGTGGGACTGGTTCTGTACCAATGTCTGTCTGTGGAGTTCCACTTGAGAACATTCAAGTGTGTGTGTCCTGTGCAGATTTGCTGCCCTGTGAGTGTCGGAGCGGTAATGAGGTGAATGTTACTGGAAAGCAAAGGTTTAATTAGCTCTGCTGTTTCAATACTTTCCTGAAGTGCATTTCAAATCATACATTTAGTTGTGAAATCGGTCATCAATGCTGTGTTTGATGTTACAGAAGTTGTGTGGTTTTCCTTATCTTTTTTCTGAAGAGTCCCTGATCAGATGACTTAATTTTCAGAATGCAACACAAAAGAATAAATTGCAAGTACTTTGTGAGTTATTACAGGAGAATATTATGAATAACTTAAAAGAGGAAATGTGTACTAGAACTTTGTGTCATGTCAGCTAATTGTCCAGAAAGGAAAAGAAAGGCTAAATCGATTAGTTCAGCTTGTTTGTTAAAAGTTTTTTGATGATAACTTTTGGGTAGTTGTGCTTGGCGAACCAAATGTTAGTGTGAAGAGCATACTGGAGATTTGGGAGTTTGGTTTATTTTCTAAAATAAAAATGATTGAATCACAGCACTGATTGATAGAAAAGCAATGTAAAATGCTCCTGTAGGGCTTTTCTCTGAGTGAGTCACAAACCATACTGATACAGTGCTCTTCTGAAGGGGTCAAGACATAATGCAACAGAAAGATAAGAGGGGCCATAGTTTTGCCAGAAGCACTGCAAGACTGTGGACATGCACACCAAGACAAGCAGGAGCAAGACTCTAGAAAAGTTTAGTATCCATAAATCACTTCTGGTGGAGCCCAGGAGTGAGAGAACTGGCAGGAGCGGTGATGTGGATAGACTTGGGGCACTACGCCTCTGCCAACGAATCCCCTTCCATGCTGTAGGCACCACCATCGTTATCTCCTCTCCAGTGGGGTCTTGGCCGGTGGAGACGCACAAGTCACACTTCTGCATGGAGCTCACTTTATCTTCATCAGGAGGTTGGAGGGCTGAGTCAGCCCTGCTGGGATTTGCACCAGTGGTTCCAGGAAGTCTGGGTATTTCAAACCTTAGGCTTAGACCTCTAATCATCCCCTTATCTAAACTGCCTAACATCTGAGTCTGCAAAATTGGGTTGGAAATCTCACACAAACATGCTTTCCCCAGCGGCATTTCTGCGTTTGTTTGCCAGTGGAGCCCAGGACTACAGAAGGGCACAGAAGATTCAGCTTTGAAACCAAAGGTTTAAGCAAAGTGTTGTGTGAAGGCCTGGCCCTTCCTTGATTGATGGCTTGCTTACTGCTTGCTGACAGCTGGAGAGGTTCACCCTTTGGGGCAGAATCCCAGAGTTAACATTCAGAGAGGCAAGCATTGACCCTCTTGGGCCATAAGTTTAGAGGAACCCAGTTCTTTTAAATTAATTTCTGCATCTTCTGGGGATAGAAGGAAAGGGGTCGATTGCTTTTTTGTAACTTATAAAGAAATAGTCTCATCCTAAAAGTCCCACTGCTCAATACATGCAGAAATTCTTTAAATTATCCAAGATGGTTTTGCAATCCAAGAATTCAAAGACAAATGGTGTGAGCCAGTGCCTCTGATTCTCTCCCCAGGTAACTTTTTCAACCTCATTTGGCCACAAAGCCAAAAGAGCTCAGAGTTATGAAATTCTTACAGGTTTTGTGAGAATAGCTGGTTGAATGGCGATGACAGACTAAATTAGCACCCCAATTAGGGAGAGGTTGCAGTGTTAATTCAGTCCTTATCATACAGCAGAGGATCCTAAGCAGAGGCTGGGTCAAGGGGAGGCAAAAGGCTTTCTGATGTCCCTCAGCTGTGGAAAACCTCCAGTCAAAACTCTCACTTTATCAACCATCTTATTGTGCAGTGGCAGCTTAAAGAACAAGCAAACAGGCTTTATTTGTTCTCCATCTCTCAGAGCTGCTTGTTTATATGGCATTTTCATTGATAACTTATGTCCATGTGGAAGTTCTTCTTTATCTTCACTTTAGTCCTGTCACTGAAGGAAAGGAGTATCTCTTGGCTCGATGCTACATTGAATGGGGTGATATAACAAAGGGGAAAGTTTCCAGTTTTGTCCTCTAGTCAAGAAAGAGGACTGCTGTAAATAATTCCTCACAAATCAGTGCTTTGATATGTTTGGCTTCTTTCAGAGTATCTGTGAGCAGATGCATGATAAATTTCTCATTTTAACTGATGTTAGCAAATCCCTGGAGAAACCGACTGCTGTTTGCTGCCCATCTATAGTAGTTAAGCCAGATTCCTCTGTTCTGATTTGTCAGATAGGGTGACTGATGATGTTTGTAAATGTAAATTTTAAGTTTCCTCAAATTCTAGTGTGTAAAGCTTCAAAATAGTCATTTTCTATAAACATCGTTGCTTGAAAAAGTCCTGCCACTTGAATATCTGGTGAAGATGAATGCACATTGCATGCAGAGTTGGCAAAGAGGCACCCATCTATAAACATACAGTTACTATTCATGGAGATTTCTTTTATGCTCTTTCCAGTTGTACAAACACACCACCACCACCACCCCCGGCAATATTGCATTGTAAATTACCTTCCTTTTAAAAGCCCTCTCCCCTTAGTGCTTTTCATTCAGGAGATGGGAGACAGCCCTGGGCTTGTTGTCTTCAGATCAAATACAAGCTGCAGACTCTGGGTATTCACCTGACTTACATGAACCTCTGTGCTGTAGCTATTTACTTGTTGTGATACATTTCCTTTTCTTGATTAACTAAGCTCTGAAAAGACACATCTGTTTCAGCATTGCCCCCTCAAGGCAGTCCATCAGCCCTGTTTTGTAGCATCTTTTTCTCTCACCTTTTCCTCGCCTTACCCTCTGTGGCCTGCTGCATTTTTTGTTTCGTGTTTGTGATTTGTTTTAGACTCACGGGGCAGGGACTGTGTCATGGTGGTTGCCTGTGAAAAGCCATCAATCGTGCAATGGGTATGAGAATTATTTAGGGACATGCAAGTGCTGCAGTCCATTTTGTGGCTGAAGCCCCAAAGGTTGAGCTGGTGGTTGTTTCTAATTAGTTACACAGTGCCTATCTATAGCTACCTACAATGCTCCAAGACCTGGAGCATCCTCAGTTTCTTATGAATTTAACTGGTATTCAGCATCCTCAGCACCAGGCAGGTCTGGTCCCCAGTAATGTACTAATGTACCAGAATTCTTTAGTATTTTAAATATATGCACTGAATGCTAGTTTTAGTAGAAACTGATCAGGACCATGATTTGCAGTTAAAATAAGTACAAGAAAATTTATTAGAATACACCACTGGAGCCACAGCCTCCACAGGGTATTTCTCTCTGTTAAGCTGCCCAAGTACCGGGGGGGTTTATTGCATGGTTTACTATCTGGCATCCGAAGATCCTATATTAATAGCTGTTGGTTTGCACCTAGGAATTGTTTTGGAGAGCAAGTAGAGCAGGAGCCCTAGGCTGGTTCTCTGATGATAGGGGCCCTTAGGAGCATTGGTGTTTCCCCCCAGCCCTGGGCTGGAGCTGGCATGGCACAGCCAGTGCCCTGTGGTCCCCTCCACGAGGAAAGGAGGTTTGAGGTTTGCCCGGCGGTGGTGGCGCCTGTAGCTGTACTCTGCTCTCAGGCCTCCCTTGCCCTTTGAAGATTCCCCATTGTTTGGGCCATTAACATACTTTCGCGGTGGATGTTTATCTTTTTTGAAACTTTTACGGCAGGCGCATTGTTAAAAGAAAACCCCGAGCTGCTCCTCGCAAGAAAGCAGCACCCGAGCCCTTTGGTGAGCGTAATGCAACTCCGAGCAGCTCTTCCCTTTATTTGATCAGCTTCTAATACCTAACAGTTCTGTAAGTAAACATTTATAGATCAAATCAAAAGCTCGCAAAAGGAAGCACTCTCGATAGATTAGAAGCTAAACTGATCTAAATTAGAAGAGATGCAGAGATAACCTTGCCTGGCTAAAAAGCATATACTATCGGTTGCACACAGATAATTAAATGAATGAGCCCTTTTCTATTGAACAACTGATGTGCAATTGATAAACTTAATTAATAATTAACTTTTTAATTAAATATCAATTTAAAACAAGTGTGGTAATATGCCGCTCGCATTTAATTTTGCTGCCTTTTCTTCATTAAAGAACCGTCATTAGGGTTACAGGTATCTGTTTAAGATGCCTCTGTGCACTGCACGGGGAATAAATGTGTCCGCTGGGCACTTGCCAGTGAAGAGATAGTGATAAACAGCAGCATTGGGAGACAAAGCCAGCGTGTGACTTCAGAGAGGCAGAGGGAACCACAGATAAAGGGTGCATCCCTGGCCGTGGTTTTCTCAGCAGCAGAAGGCCTACCTGGGTTTCTGCCCCTGGTCACCATTAAAAGAGGCAGCGATGGGTATAGAAGAGCTGAGCCCTCCTTGTAACAACTCTTCGGGAAGAAGATTCTTCCCAGCTTTATGAATGAAGTGGCGGGATGAAGCCCAGACTGCACATCTAAACCCTGGCCTGTGCGAGGGGACAGAGGTCCATCAGTTATTGCCTTGTTTTCAGCAAAACAATCCCGAATAAGTGAGGGAAAGCTGCGATCTTTTTGCATGTGTCTTCTCACATGGTGCCTTAGTGCAATTCCTATTAGTGCTAATGGGGTAATGGCTCCCCTCAATGTGAACTCCCTATAATGCATCCCCATAACCTGATTTGAGAGTGTAAATCCCATTAGCCTGAATGGCGATCTTTTCTGCCTCTAAATTACCCATTTGATCCCGCCAGCACTAACAGCCGATCTCGTCTCCCTTTGAAAGCCATAAATAGGCTTCTGACTTCCGCTAAATGGTGTTTGCAAACCTGCATGGCGGTATCACACCTCCGGGTGGGTGCCCCTCTCTGTGTCCCCCCCCCCCCCC
>NW_015090851.1:2774178-2807146 GCF_001431845.1 Calidris pugnax | reverse complement strand
GGGGGGCCCCCCCCTGTGGCCCCCCCCCCCCCCACTTTGTCAGTCTGCCCTTGCAAACATCTGTGTAAAAGAGATGTTGCTGCGGAGCCGCCGGCGAACGCCTGCTTTTCGTCTGGTCCCCCCCGGCAGCCCCAGCTCTTGGCCACATGTGGCGGCTGCCTGGCCACAAGGACACAGCACAGGATGGCAGTGGGTGCCCAGGGGTCCCGAGAGATTTGGCCCCTTTCTGGGGGTGCTGTGGTGCTGGAGTCTTGCAGCTACTTGTTCCGCCGGCTGACACTCTTGTTGGATGCTGGACACAGGGAGATTATGAATAAACACATGGCATCAAATGAGAATGATAAGGCAGCTGATGGCTTCTCTGCTACAGGCTTTCCCATCCACCAAGTCAATGCCCCATCCTAACCGTCCTCCTTTATGTTTCCCCTCTGTTTAAAGGATTACCTAGAGAGCTCAGCAGTGATTTACGTACCTAAATACAACAAACCAGACTTGAAACAAACAGCTCCCGCACAGCCTTGGCGGTTGGGACGGTTCCTTCCACTTACCTAGTAAGCACTTTACAAGGAGCAAAGAAATACGCAGAAGGCAGGAAACTGGGTATCTGAACTGGGGGGGAAAAAAAGGTGAAAGGCTGCAAGAAACATTTCCACCAACCCTGTGCCTGCTAGCAACAGGGAGAAATATTTGAGCACCTCGCTGAGGATGTAAGAAAATCTTTCCACTGTGGTGGAGGATCTGAGTGAAGATTAAGGGTTGCTTTTTTTTTTTCTTGTTAATGTCTTGATTTGTTTCCAACTGAAATAAGTAGGGTAGAGGATAAGCCAATGGGCTCTTGACTGTCCCTCTGCAATGTGGGGCTTGAAGCCAATTGGAAATGACTCCTCAGAAGGTACCATCTTGGACACGGCACCAGACACCTATCCGGTCGGAATGCACCGCCGATGAAAGGATGATTTCTTTTCCTGCCCTGCCTCATAAGAGGATATTCTCGCTTCTCCACATGTGAAGGGAAGATGGGTCCCTCCCGTGGGGAATGTTACTGCTGGCCACCACTTCCTTTCTGAAAGCCCCATTTGAAAAGGAGGAAATAGTTGGTGGAGGAAGTTCCTGAAAAGGAATCTTTCAAATCCTTATTTTTGTCAGGTTTTTTTCAGGGGACACCCAATATGATGGAAATAATTGGTGTGCCTGCCTCAAGTGATGGAAAAATTGCAGAAAACTGCAAAGGGTGTGACAGCAAGAAAACCGGCTTATTCTCCATTTATTGTACAATATTTATCATCAACCCGTTTTGTATATTTTGCTTTCTTTTGTGTAATCTTATCATCACTGGGGTTGAAAACGATGTAATTTTTGCTCCTTTGAGTAGTTGCCAAAAAAGCACTTACGTCGGAGTATTAGTGTATCATTTGGCTAGCACATCACATAATGGTTTTTTTACAGCAAGTATTTAACCGTGTTTTCATCCTGTGGGAAAGAATGATGGGTCTGTTTTGTAAAAATAAGACCTTGTGGCAATGTGGACATGCAAGAGATAGAAACATAATGCAACAAATTAGTTTCAACACACAGAAATGAAGTAGTCCAGGCTCCATATACATTCAGCAGCGCTCGTTTCTCTCTCTCTCTTTTGTCTCTCCTTTTTTCTCTTATTCTGAAATGTATTGTTGGATTTTATGGGAAAATTTTGTGAGCAGAAACTGTTAGAATTCAACCAGCCACCTACTTGGCTTGGGCATGCAAGAAGATGTTATACTTGTATAACGTGTGTTTGTGTATATGTACGCACGTATATAGGTAAAAATAGTATTTATGAGTGCATGTGTGAGAGAGAGAATAGTTGTGGGTACCAAGCAGATATGATCAAATTCATCCATTTTGTGTGACTCGATGCAAGTTCACGGTGTTATAGCAAGAACTAAATTAGCTTTATTATAGGCTGAAAAGAGACTTTGGATTTTAGCAACAGAAACAGTATTGTGAAGCAGGAGAAATCCGATCATTCTAATTTCATCACAGAAAATGAAGACCTGGAGCAAAAAATAATTTGTCTTTAGGTACTTCAGAAATAATCAAGCAGTTAATCATTACAATTTGAGGTGAGCCCATCAAATATCTTCCAAATAGTGGCTAAGTGAATCTCTATTATAACCTGAAACCCGCCATTAACTTGAAGACCATTCATACTGTGATCCACATCTTTCTAATCTGTGTGTTTTATAACCTGCCCCAAATAACGGTCACTCTCACCTCTGTCAGAAAAAAAGTTAGAGTTGCTGTTTTAAAGTTCTCTCATTCTAAACTTTATTCTTTTTATTAAAATGTCCCAGTGAGTTGTGACTAAGGTTTCTTTTTCCTTTGTGTGTAAAAATTTACCAGGATATCTCTCAGCTTTTGCCAAGTAACTGTATAATCTGTTTGATGTCCACCTTCCTTCTTTCCACCAGCCACTTACCCGTTTGTGCACATTTGTGTTTTGTCATGTCTGAATTCAGACCCAGAGTCTGGAGATGCCAAGTACGTGCCTAACTTTACTTATACGGGAAGGAGTGGAGTTGAGCATATGGCTACATGGTTCCTATGTAAAATAAAAAATGCCATTCTGCAAATTTATTAGGGCTTTATAGTGAGTTATCATCAGTAGTTGCACTAAAAGACTCCGTAGCAGAGACTTCATGATGGAATGGGTTTTTTGCGTGTCTTGTCTTTGCTTGCTAATTTACAGCATTCCACAACTTCCAAAAACATCTACGAACTGTCCTCTGAAAGCCCTTCATCCTGAAAGTACAGGGAAACCATGCTGCTCGCTGGCATGAGTCAGGATGCTCAGAACCTGCCCCTTGGGTGCCCGGGTCCTTCCTTTGAATCAAGGGGTTTTATCATAACAAAACCAGCTTAGGGAGGGTTTCTCCAGAGTGAGTTAGTACTTAGGGGACTATTCTGCTTTGAAAAACTGGAAAGCCCCTGTTTGCACTGCCATAAACAAGTCATTAGAAAAATGAGGTGGAAGAGTGGGATGAAGACTATCCTATGGTGTCCGCAGTCCCACTGAGGACGATGTGTAAGCAGGAGGAAGATGCACGCAGTGTTTTCCTAACCAGTTTGCTTTCCCAGCCAATTTTGTTCTAGGTGTGGGCAGAGCTTCACCTTTCCTGTGCTGTAAGAAGAGTGATTAAAAGCAAATGAGAGAAGGTGAGTCAACAGTGACTAAAGACCATGCATAAATTCCTAACAAATGGCTGGCAGGGGAGATAAATAGCAGAAACATGAAGCAGCCTGATTTTACTTGAGTAACACTTTATCTTCACAGAGACGTCACCACTGTGTTACATCGTTTCCTCTCCAGATATGGCCATGGAAGAGCAAGACCTGCCCATAATGGGACAGCACGAGCAATTGGGATATTTTTCATGGCTGCCTTGGGAGTGCCACCAGCCAGAACAGAGCAAAGACTCGGGGCAGGAGGTGTAATGAAGAAGAGCTAATTAATGACCTTTGCAATAGTGCAATCAAGTCAAGCCCACCAAAAAATGATAAGTGAGGTAAGAGTTTGTTCAGGAGCTGTGTCCTGCCCGCAGGGTATAACCAGGCAGTTAGGTAGATAGAAGCAAACTTGCAACACTGGATTTTTTTGGAGGGCTTGTGTTATCCTTGATAAAAATCTTGTTGGTATTTGGGGCAGAATGGCTCTGCTGGACACTTAGCCGGGCTCTCCCTAAGCTCTTCCATTACTGTTCTGCCAAAATCCCGGTGTTTAGTTATTCTTGCTCCAAGTAAAATGCTCTGGCCTGGGTATGTTTCCTGAACTTCTAGGTGTTTCTTTACAATGCCCATGCAGAAATGAGGCTGTTCCTAGCAGGGCTGAATTCCTTTGGGGTCCCCGTCCCGTGCTGTGTGAGCCCTCCATAAGCTGCTGCTAAGCCCCATTCCCCACCAAGCCCCCCCATGCAGGTGCCCTTCTCTACTGCTGGGCCAGACCCTGTGTGGACCCCAAACATGTGCAGCCCAAACACAGTGGTGACTGTCGCCGCAGGGCTGGGCAGGTCTCAAGCCTTCCTCGTAAAAGTCTCTGGAATAGGTGTCTTGTGCAGAAATAAATATAAATAAAACCTAAGCTTCTAGAAGAAGATCTGTTTTGATGTCTGCCATAGAAACACCTCTCCCAACCAACCCCAATGAATTCACGCTGATTTTTAGGAAATATGCTATTTTGCAGGATGGCAGGAGCTGAAGGACTGAGCAGAGCCTTGTGTTGCAGTCAGAGTTCAAAAAGGTGAGTTCCCCCGAGAGGGGAAGATTGGTTTTCTTGTTTAGTGCCGTCTCCTGTTTAAACTCAGGGATTTGAATGGCCCACTTCTCTCTTCTTTCTTTCTTTCTGGTGGTTTTTTTTTTTTCTAAATACATTTATCTTCATGTCTGAAATATTTTGTGAACGTTGCTTTTTTTTATCCCTGGAAAGGGTATCTTTTAGATAAGTTCTTGTTTCTTGTGTTTCCTATCTAAAATTGTGGAAATGTAAGAGAAAAAATGTGCATTTTCATAAAACAGTCATCTGACATGCAGCTATAGTAAATGTACTTGCTCTGTTCTGTTCCCTCTTTATATTGACTTTCCATTAATATCCTGGCATACAAATACTTTTATATATATGTATATGAATATGACTGGCAACAGATAAAATAGGCTAATGGTAGAGAATATTGAGGGGATTTTAAATTCTTTAATGTGTTTTTCTAAACTTTTTGACCACTTAAGTGGGTATAGACAGGCATGTGACAGGTATGTTCACTCAGAGCCAGATGAAGGACTTAAATTTCAATTTTCAGATGACAAATGGTGCAATGAGTGATGCAAGTGACGAAAATTAGTTGCAGAAAATTAAAAAATGTATCCAAAACCATTGCAGACTCTTTACTTTCTGTTTTCAGGGAGAAAACAAAATTCATTAAATAAATAATTTGATCCAAATTATTTGTCCAGTCGCTGAGGGAGCTAACAGGGTGTCTGGATTTGTGTAATATTTTGGTTACAGCTATAGTGATGAGGAGTACAATGCAGAAGAGCTGGGGGTTTTGAGAAATCCTCTCTCTGCTTGGCTGAGAAGGAAGCACAGGCAATCTCCAAAGGTGCTATTTTCTCTTCTGGAAGTTTCTAAACCAGCTGCTGAATGTGGGGGGCCATTGGTGGGGGAGCCAACAAGGCTAGTCAATGTGGAGGAGCAATGTATGCTTCAGCACAGCACTGGTGTTGCTCGCAAGGGTGTCAGGAGAGCTTCTTCTGGTCTCCTCTGTGGCAACACAGCAAACTGCTCTGATCCTTTTCCACCATGAGAGGGGAAAGGGATGGCAGAAAGTACTTGGAGGGTTGTTGGCGCTGCCCTTTTGGGGATGGCCGTGGGGCTGCTGGCACCGCTGGTGCTCTGTCTGCTCCAGCCTCACCACCTGTGTCAGTAAGAAAAGGCTTTTCCAGTCTAAAAATAAGCAGCTGGTGTCTGGAGTCTGCTCGTGGGAGCGTGTGTCTGAGATGTAATTTGAACTTGATTGCAAGGGCCTCGAAACCTCTCCCGGAGCCGGTGCTGCCATCCTGGAGCCCGCTCCCCTCTCCCCCAGGTGACCAGGCTGTTTGCAGAGCCCAGGACTTGGTCCAGGTATGTTCCAGTCTCCCACCCAGGGACTTATCGGGCAGAGATGAGTCATGGCACGTTATCCCGGTTTAACTCCTCTCCCACTGCTTTGTATCAAGCTACTGAAACCCATTTGTTTGGCAACTGCCGAAACTTGACACTGATGAGGGTGAGCAAGGGAAGGGGGAGACCTGTTGTTTCCAAGGATGGTTCTTAACTGCAGAAGTTGAATGTTTGCTTCAGAGCCCTTTGGGAAAGCTGGTGGTGTCTTGGTGTTGTGAATGGAACCAACTTGGAAATTCTGTTTCTGAATCTTACCTTCCTTGCTTGGAAATAGTTGGATTGACCAGAAAATCACACAGGTTTTTTTCTTGCAGACTGTTTGTGTGTACTGGATGGGACCTTTCCTGGTCCAAATTTTTAATGCAGTTATTGAGTTAGAAGACAAGTGGTACTAATAGGGAGATGGGCCCATGTGCTTTGGTGTTGATCCCATCAACAAAATGCTGGTGCACAAGCCAGACTGTAACCACGGTTGTGGGACTGGCTGAGAGGGATTTCCAAGCAGCTTGAATAAACTATGTCCATCTTGGTCCTATTTTATAGCATGGAAATCAGAGTTTTGGAATATGTAGTTGGAAAACCAGGTGCAGCATAGATCCAATTTCCATTTTATCCAGATAACCAGATCTCAGAGAGAGGGGGTCTAACGGAAGCAACTTTGGCAGGCAACAAGAAGAGGCCCAGTCAAACTTCTCCGGTACCAACAAATTCCCCCAGCCTTCCATATAGTTCAGAACCATCTCTCCAACTCAAGGACCCCCTTGGCTATGGGTTTTCTGTGTCACAAAGGCTGGCTCTGACAAACATTTTTAGAATCACCATCTGTCAGCTTTTCCTTCAGGGATCCCCATTTACAATAGCTTGTATCCAGGCCATGTGCAAATCCCACTGGGCTGAAACTTGGCCCTGCACGAGGTTGGCCTGGATGCAATTAACAAACACAAAATTTATTCAATTTAGTTTGGCCAAAAATATAAGATTCTTTTGTTTGCAGATGCTGAAGTTTAGATGCCTTTCCAAACTTATCAAGGACAAGGGAACCACTTTGGAGAAAATAACAGCCAACCCAAAGTCATCCTAGAATTCAAATTGAACTGGAAGCCTACGCACCAAGTAGTTTGTGAAGCTTAGAAATGGAGTCCATTTTTTCTGATTACTTTAATTTTTGCTGCCATCTCTGAACTTCATTTATTCTAACTGGGCTTTAGACAGAAACGCTGAAACACCAGAAGAAGAAAACCAGCATCTGCAGCATCTATGTGGGCTCAGCAGGAAGTATCGGAAATCTCCCATGAATTTTTCAGTTCCAGGAGATTCGGAGAAATGTGGGACCCAAATCCTGGAGTGTGGAGGTTAGGACTGTCGTGGGAGCATGTCTAAATTGCTTTGATCTGGAGATCTGGCTGGAAATCTTGTAAGATCGTGATCTGTCTCTCTTGATTGTCCATTCAGGCCCTCCATTTTTTAGTTCTTATCTGCCAGACTCAAGCATGATAAACCTTATGGTGCCTGATTTATCTGTCTCAGAAAGATGAAGGGCTGAGTCAATCCTTCTGCATTCACATCTTTGTTTCCCAGTTCCCACAAAAGGGCCAGACCACTTAATTTACTCCTATCCTCTATGCAGGTACTCCAGGATAATAAAACAGAATTCATATATGGGACACGTGCTTTCTCCACACACTTGTAACCCCTATCTATGCCACTGACCCCTGGTCCAGGGAGGTTGCAATACTTCTACCTGCGCTGCTGGTTGGGATGAGGAGCTGAAGGAGAGGTCCTCTGCAGGTACCTAGCAGGAAGCAGGCGTGGGCAACCATCTAGTGCATTGCAAGAAGGATCAGCATGGCGCTAAATGCTTGCTTGTAGGCATCCCCCAGACTCCATTACTCTCGGAGAGACAACACTGGAGCATTTTGTAAAGGTGATTTAAAGAGAAAGTGGACCCGGACATCTCCAATGAAGCGAAGACCCAGAGGTGTTGGGGACGTTTGGCCACCCCTCCTCTGTACTCCCCAAACCTCCCTGCCATTAGAGGAGGGGGAGCAGATGGGGTGCG
This sequence comes from Calidris pugnax, assembly GCF_001431845.1. Lineage (NCBI taxonomy): Eukaryota > Metazoa > Chordata > Aves > Charadriiformes > Scolopacidae > Calidris > Calidris pugnax. The sequence goes on along the minus strand of NW_015090851.1, from coordinate 2,799,398 downwards.
ATAAACCCACCCGGCGCCTCCCGCAGCAGCCGGGCCATTGCTGTCAGAGTAGTTAGTATGCTGGGGCTGTGCAGTTCCTCTGCCATCTTCATTCACCTTAGAAATGTGGAGTTTGAATGGTTTATCTCTATTAATCACCAGCTCAAAAAGCTTTGTGCACCAAGGGCCGCAGATAATTAACTTCACTATACTGCTTGTCTTATCAGTATCAACCTCTTGTCCTCCTGTGAAATAGTTAAAACCATCAGCCCCTTTTTACTTTTCCATTTAACTCTAATGCTTTAACACTGATGTTCTAAATGGCCCTGCGATTCATACTTATTAGACAAACCTTTCTTTCTGCATCTCTTATATTTTTTGATAATTGGCCATGTACGTTTCTAAGGGGCTCAACAGCTTTTCATGCCACTATACTAATAATTAAAGGTTTCTTACAGCCTTTCAGATTTCTCTTTACCTTCTTTTCTTTGATAAGTGTAATTTGCTGTTTAATTGGGGAGGGGGGGAGAAAAGTGGTAGTAGCAATAGACCGACTGCTTAGGAAAAGGTTTTGTTTAACAAAATTCTCTAATTTTAAACAAATCTTCATTTCTTCCCCTTTTTTGTCCCTCCTCTTGCTCGAGCTCCCCTCCTCACACTGTAAAATGTTGTAACAGTCCAGAGAGAGGGATGGGGGAAGCAGGATGGGGATGTGAGATGTGTGGTGGAGGATGGACAACAAGCAGGAGACCAAGGCTCCATGTCCTACTCTCTATGCTCATGGGGCATAAACCTGGGTGTTTGTGCATCTGATGTTTATGCTATCCAGAAACACTTCTCCATTTTGTGCACTTTTATCCTCTGCCTGTCTCTTCCACAAGCCCTCCCTACAGTCCCCATTCCAGAGAGCTTTCCCTCCCTCTCCCACTTGCATTAATTGAGTTTTTTCCTTTTTTATTTTTTCTTCTCCCCTCATCCCCCTGCTGCAGGTTCTTCAGTTTCCACATCAATGTTTTGTCTCTTCCACCTTTAAGTCCGTTCACTCTCAGCTCATTTCTTGGGAAAGGTGTTTTGGAGAACTTGGAGGTAGGTGTATGGGGCAAGAATGGGATCTGGAGTATAGAAACTGTGCTGCTCTGACAGCTCGTCTGGCTCCATTCCCACAGGTGAGACCATTTGAGCTCAGAGCACCTAATGCCTTTGGTCTTCACTAAAGCTACTCTGAAAAATATTATGCAATAGCTCCCATTCAAATTTTAAAATTAATTCACTCCAACTGGATGTCTCTTTCCATGCACATAGATTTGACGAGCACTCATGATCTTGTGGGATATATGCTATGCATGCTTCCAAACCCCGGCTCCCAGCGTCATAGGATGGGAGGCTTTAACTTTCCTTCAAAACCAAATGTTTATGCAGTTGAGCAGGGAAGGATGGAAGTGTGACCCCAGCACTCTGAAATGATTATACAGAGAAAAACATCCAATGCTGTGTTTTAAGACTTCTGATTTTTACAGCGCCTCTTGATGTGGGAAGGAGGTGGGACCAAAGGGAAAAGAGAAGAGCTGGTCCAAACTTTTTGACTGTTGTAGATGGGCAACATAGTGTTGCACTCCTCCAGTCAACATGCAGGGACCATTTCTTATCAGTGCCAGTACTGAATTGCAAAACAAATTCATGCAGAAGTCATTCAGTTATTTTTTCAGTGAAGAATTCACACAACCTGTGATATATTCTGGAGTTATCCTCCAACAGGGGAGGAAGAAAAAGGTTGGTGGTGCCTCTGTTGTGAATAATTCATCCCATTCTACTAGCGTGGGTGCTAGGTGACCCCTTTGCTTAGCTCCTGCTTGGGTTGTGGAGGAGTGTGAGATGCCTCCCCTCTCTCCGTTAGCTGCTGGGGGTTAATAGGGGCACTCAACACACACATGCATGCTCTAAGCAGGGTCAGGGGGCAGCCAGCACATTGCGACCTCAAATTTGACAGCTTTTACTCATTTCAGGTTAGGTGACCCCATTTCTCTTTGGCCAACTGCATCGCCCGGCGCCCATGCCTGGGGTGCACGAAGCTGCAAGAGCCCGGGCAGTGCAGAATAAGCACTGGGGACAGCAATCCCCCCCTGCACAGAGACACTCTTTGCCCTTATATTCCCTACCCCAACTGCTGCCCAGTATCACAAGGGGAAATCAAAAGTGACAGCGGCTGTTGAACAGCTGGCCCCTGCCCTTCTGCCATCTCAAACAGGACAGCTCGAAGATGCTCATTCCCAGACTAACTTGTATTTTAACCCGCCAGGTCTCGGTGCTGTGTTGCAGCATGACAAACCCTTCCAGCTCACCATGGGGCCCTGGCAGCATCCGGGCTGCTGCAGCACCAGGGACCTGACCCTGGTCATCCCCACGTGTCACCATCCGTCCCATCCAGGGTTTTATTTTCAGTAACTGCAATGCAAACAGCGGTAAGATCTCTTCTTGAACTCCAACCAACATCCCTGGGAGTTCTCACTGATGCTTCAGTTTTCTCCCCTTCCCCTGAGACCAGGCTTTGAGGGCAATTCTCTTATCTCTGCTTGTTTTGTTTTGGTATCTTATGCAGCAGAGTGTCTCGAGGTGTCTCTTCTCTTTCCTCCTTTCCAGTTGTTTGTCTCCCTCCATCACTTTGTCACCCTTGGCTGCTTGTTAGTCTCTCAGATTTCCTCCTCCTTCTCCCTAGTTGGTCCATTCGTTGTTTTTCCTCAGTAGTCCATGCTCCTTTCTCTCCCACTTCTTCTGTCTCTTAGTTTCTCCAGTTTCTCTCTTTCGTTTTTTCCCCCCTAGTGTCGGAACTTCTTTCTTTGATTCCCCCCTCCACCTCCCACCCTTTATAGTGCTGTTATCTGTGATTTTGGCAAAGAGCACATTTATTGGGGAGGAATATCCCCATGGCAACGCAGCAGATGGTGACTTTTGATTAGCTTGGCTTTTTTTTTTTTCCCCCGACTGCCAAATCACAATCCGTCTTTGAAATTAAATCAGGCTGTGATAGCATCAGTTGTTCTGGAGAGGGGACGAGAGAGAAACAAGACTGAAGTATTACAGCGGGAGCCAGGATGTAATGCAAATTCGTGTTTTTTAACCCCAGCAATAAAAACCCCTGTTCGTTCCGGGAGCAGGAGGAACCACAAGAGAGGGAATAATAAAATAAAAAAATAAGATTAAAAAAAAAATGTTATCACCCCACATGGTCTCCTCACTCTGACCATGCTGGAGTGTGTCTCTGTAACACGGATGTCACTCCTTTGCCAAGTCACCTGGTGCTGCCCAGCCTCATTTTGCGGCTGTTTAAACACCATTGAGGGTTTTCCTTCTGTCATGGGTGGTGGGAAGAGGCCAGGTTCTCAGCTGAGTAATTCAAGCAACTATTTATTTGCAGAGGTGCAGTGTCCAAAGTGGGAATGAAAGCATTAGCAAGCAGCAGGAGGAAGAAAAGAAAGCAGCTCCTGGAAGGCATTGGAGGGAGGTGAGAGGAATTCAGGGTAAAGTGAGGAAGCAGAGGAGCTGGAAAGGGTGGATGGCACCACCGAGCCAAGATGCTGAGTGATCAAGGGCATGGGAAAGTGAGGAGCTGCCTGAAATGGCACCAGGGAGGTCTGAGCCTGGGGAAGGAAGGGCACAAAGTTCTGCCAGCCACGAAGAAAGAGTTACAGGGCATAGCCCCATGGAAGATGAGAAAGCAGATATTGAAGTCAAACGGCAAAGAACTTTCTTGAATGCTTCAGAAGTGGGTGGTATTCAAGTCCCATGAGCTCCTTTGCCTGGTGCTGTTTGGAGGGTGACCAAAGGTGAATGCAATTGAGTGCTAATCATAGCCAAAGATAAAGGAGGGCTTGAAAATGAAAGCTGCAGAGAGGAGATGACTAATGACCCAGCAATTTCATGGGAACTGACGCGTTGTCTCAGGCTGCGAGTCTGACGGACTGCTATCTCCAATTACCCAGGTTCCCCATAAAGGAGTTTAGAAAGCGGTTGTCTGGTCTCAACGCTGGCTCCTTTGGATGCTGTGAGTTTAGCAGTTATGGCTAAAGGTAAATAAAGGGTCGGGTTCAGTCTTAGTGTGGTTCATCTGAGGTGGTGGCATTTCATCAGAAACAAAGTGCCTCAAGGGTTAATATCCTTTCCTATCTGGGGTTGTAACATGCATATTTTCTGGTACTGTGGAGAACAAACACACGTGAGCACTTAGTGTGCTTCATATGAGCCTTGAGATACTCAAACTCTGTCACCAGGCTCTCTTTCACCTTTGCAAAGAGGTTTTAACTTTCCATAACACAGCCTGCAAAAGATGCTTCTCCTGGAGGAGCTCTGATCTTAATGTAGGATTCACACCTCCACCCTTCTGCAAAATCTTTAAACATATGTAATTGTCCTGTCCCTTATGTTATGAGAAATAATAGAAAAATCTCCCACTACACAAGTTGCAGGCCATCAGCACATCTCTCCCACTGCTTTGTTAGTCAAACCAGTGCTTTTTCCTGCTCTGCTCCAGGGGACTCTGTGGGCTGTCTTAAGTTATTCCAGGATAAGTTCTCTGGCCAATAGATAAAACTTTGCTGCAGATGTTTTTGCTTCTGTTGGAGACCTTAGCTTAAGAGTGTTTTGTGTATGCTGTGTGTTAGATCTGATGTTATTTGAGGAAAAGATAAAATTTGTGTGCAGGAGATAGACCAGGTAGGGACACCGCTGGAGCTTAATTGCCAAGAGACACCTCGGGGCCTGATTCTTCCCTGTGAGACACAGGCACGAGGGAAAGCTCCAGTCTGCAGGGGTTCATGTGTTGGTGGAAAGTATCAGAGAAGCATTTCACGAGCACAGTGGGATCTAAACCCCAGTTTGAGTCTCAGATGGTTAGTTGCAGGGGGTCTAACCCATGGTGCATTCTGTTCAGATGGTAATCCTAGTTTAGACAAGGATTTGTATCCGCTGGGTGCTGCTTCTCCCTGTTTTGGTCAGATTTCCACTTGGTTTCTTACTCCAGGCACCTTGCCAGTGTCTGTCTGTCCCCAAATCTCTCTCTCCCTTGCCTGCATCTCCCCTTGCCCTGCACAAGCGCCTTGAGACCGTGGTCTTCTCTTCCCTCCCATGTATCCCCCAGGGGTTAGTTGGCACCCAACGCGCTTTCCTGTAGGAGCCCAGATGTCGTGCCTGTGCATTTGCTCTGCCCTCTGGTACCGTCGTGCCCGAGCTGGTCACCTCTAACAGGGTGTGGGAGCTGCCCATGGACAAAAGCCAGACCTGCCCCGTGTCCTGCCCCCGCAGCTCATCCCATTAGCACAGCACACGTGTCCCCAGCGGTCCCAGCACGGCAAGCGTGGCATCCGCAGGGCTGCGATCCAGTCCATGGAGCTGCACAAAACAAACCGGCTGTGACACCACGGCAGAGCTCTCGAGCCTCTCCGGCTTGACACCACATCGTTATATATTGATGCCATGACACCAGCGCTCGAAATAGAATCAGGACAATTTGATTTCCTGCAGATCTCAGGATGGGGTCATAAAAACGGAGACTGTTCTGGAGAAATGGGATAGGGTGGAAATGTTTGTAGTGACATCACAGCCACTTCCATGCCAATGGCCTCCTACTGCTGCAAACATGTGATTGTGATTTTGCTGCACGCTCCATCAGAAGAGAGCCAGGCTGGCCGGGGAGGGAGAGGGAGGGAGGAGAAGGGACGGAAATATTCTGTTCTTGTATCTCAATTCAAATATCTGACAATAGCCTCGCAGCCCAGGGTGCTGAGTGATCGGGAGTGGGACCATGGAGTGTAGACTGCTGCCAGATCAGTGCAGCTCAAGGGTCTGCAGCAACCTAACCGAGGGCAGAATAAGGACCTTTGATTTTTACAGTGGAGGATCCTGGTCTGCATTGGGGTGCTTAATTGGAGAGTTGGGTGGTCTTGTTGTACTCACTCTTCCTCACTGGTCCCATTTACTTCTAACGTCACTTTTCTTGGCAAGAAAAACCTACAGGCCTGAAATATGGCTGCAAAAGCCATTGCATAGCTGTTGTCTTTCAGTTATAGAAAGGAACAGATCTCAATGTTGAAGTTCCACCCACAAAACAAGGAGCAGCTTTCCAAGATTTAGGTAGCTGGGGGTGGAGGACAAAGGAAGGGAGAAAAAAGAGGAACGAAATAGAGGTCAACCCAGAAAACAAAACTAGTTTGTGTCTGAGGACATTGCAGGAGAAAATATCATGTCAGTTGTCCCACAAAAGGCACCGATGGCTGCAAAGACCATCTTGGTAACAAGGTCCTTCCCGAGAAACAGCCTTCAGAGATCAGTTCTGGCTGTGTCCCCCAACCTTGGGGGGCTGTGGAGGGGAGCAGTATCTGCAGGGGGGGCAGGGGAGTGAAGGGATCCAGCTAATGCACCCGTCTATCAGATTAGGCTGTCAAAAAACCAAACCGCTTCCATCACTGTCCAAGGAGAGACTCTCACTCCCTGCTTAATGGGACGGCAGTCCTGTTGTTGCCACTCCAGGGAGAGGGGCCACTGCCACCACAGCGTGCAGCAGGCTGCGAGTTTAAAATCCTATTAGGCAGAGCCTAACAGTTGCAAAAAGAAAGCAGGTATCCCCTAGTGGGGATTTAAAGATGTTTAGACATAATTGGATTTTCCAAGCAGATGTCATTATTGTTAAACAGTTGCCCACTTGATATGTTCAAGTTGTTGGCTGTAATTGCTAAAATTAGCAGGTCTGCATGGAGCAAAGGTCAGTCGGTTAATATTGTGATTTAGTATTTTATGAAGTAATTCCAAATGCTTTTATGTATGTTTTTGTTTTTGCAGCCTAAGCCCACATTAAAGTAGTTGTGGGGCCTGCTAATAAAATAATGACTCAGCCTCTCCGCGCAGGCTGCCGGCCGGCATCGGCTGCGCTGCTCCAGCCGCCCTCGCTCCCTGCTCTTCCCGGTGCCACCGGCCAGGCACAGGGGGTCCGGTGCTGCAGTCAAAGGGGAGGCTCCAAACCACCCCCCAGCCCGATGTGTTCACGCAGAGCTGGTGCTGGAAATGAGCCCATCGTGTCCGGCGGTGGCTGGAAGGATGAGGGGCTGGTTTCCATCAGCAGCCGAGCAACAGGCTCTGCTGATGGTACCTCTGGTCCTCGGAGGTGGATTTGGCCTCACATGCCAGCGCCATCAGCCATGAACACACCTGAAAGACACACCACTGACTGGGCAGGGTCCCAAAACACAGCTTTTTGGAGGGAAGATGCGCTTCTGGAAGAGGAACAGAGAGCTGGAACTGGGCGAGGCAAAGGCTCCCGGGTTGTGCTGTGGCTGGACATCTGGTGCTGCCTCCTCCAGCGCTGCAGCTGCTAACTGGCATGAGAAAAAGCTTTTAAAAAAGTTCTTGAAGGTGTCAGTGTTGGTGTGATCCCATGTCATGGGACAGGCCAGGGTTTTCTTCCAAGGCCATGTTGGCCAGGTTTGCTGGGGGTCATTTATCTTTCTCTGTAACACAAGCAACCCATTTCCGTGGGCGTTTTGGGCACACCTGGCAGATTTGTATTGCAGGAATGCAGGACTTTGCTAACACAGTCTGACCCACTCTCTTACCACCAGACTTTTATGGTTGTCCATATTTTTTTTTTAATCTCAGATCTTTTGTTTGCAGGAAGTGCTGCAAGATGTTTTGTGGCCTGAGGTGCACGGAGAGAGTTGGAAGAGGATCTGCAGGTCCTCCTTGGAGTCAACACCTACTGGGTGAGCTGGGTCCCTTCCAGACCTGTGTTCCCATACTCCTAACAGCAGGTATTGGTACGTGGAGCTGCCAAATAATCGAAACACTGACCAAGGGATGGGAAAAGGAAGTGCTCGCTCTTTGATACTGGTACCAGAGCAGGAATTGGTAACCTAAAGCAGGACAGATGTAAGATGTGTGTAAATCTGTGTGTCTTGATCACAGATCAAGAAGCCTTGATGGACATGCATAAAAATACCCCATTAGCGATGAAGCTGAAGCAAAGTTTTAGTCCTAGCAAGTTGGAAAAGTTGAGGAGCTGGGAATTCAACTCTGGTCCAGATTTCAAAGCATGTTATTTTGATCAAAGACCATTTCAGTTTCCGATCCAAAATGTGCAGTTTGTTTTTTTTGATGGTCAGTTTTTTTTTTTTTTTATCTTGAACTTCCTCCAAAGTAGAGCAAGGTAAATTCAAGAGATCATCTCACATGATCATGGTGTCCTCAGAGAGAGTATTGGTAGAAATATTTACTTGTGTTGGCTCTGACCAAAATAGTCTTCTTTCTGCTCCAAATCGCCTAAATCTGTGCAATCCCCAGAGTCCCAATCTCTGCAGGAACTGTAGAGGAGCAGCAGACATGGCTTGTCCCTGCAGTGAGATAGTTGCTGTTGCCATTATTACTGCTAGCCTCCCTCTGCAGACCCAGCATTCACTTAGACCTCTACTTGCTTCCCAGTGCTGTGTCTTTTTCTTGCTGGGAGAGGGATTCACAGGGACTTAACAGGTCTTAACATAATAAATACAGTTTTGGTCTGTTTTTCCAAGCTGGACGTGGCATTACTTGCTAAGGAAGGTGATTTAAACTACATTTTTCTTTTCAAAAGTAAAAGGTTTTGATTAAGGGGTGGCTAACTGAACTTAGTGCTTAGTGTTTGGAGTATCACTTTATGAGTATCACTACCTCACAGTCTCCTTCAAAGCATGGGAGTCTGTTATTCCCATTTTACAGCAGAGGAAACAGATGCAAAGACCTGCCCAAACACAGGCAGCAATTGCAATCTGGATTAGAGTGAAAATGTCCCTGAAAGCGAATTCCAGTCTCCAGGGAGACATCAGTGGGCAGGGCAAGCTGGGAAACTCAAGGGGACGTAGCGTGGGACCGAAAATAAGAGGCGTGTAGGATTTTAAACGCCTAAGGTGATCTGGCCAAGCAAGAAACAAGGCTCAGCGGTTCATGACAGCACAGGGGAGGGCAGAAACATGGGGAGCGCGTTCCTCAGCTTAGTGGAGGACGAAAGCAGCATGCTGGCAGGCTGTGCAAGAAATGCATTGTGAACTGGCTCTTGCAGCTGTGAGCAAGACAATAAGGGTGGTAAAGTACCATCTAAGTCCCCGCATCCAGATTTGCACAAAGAGGGAGCTAAACTCAGCCCCCTGGATTCTGTTTGCTCATGGTTTGAATTTAGCTCTTTTTGTTTGAATGACTCTGAGCAGAAAGAGACCATAGGTTGTCTCAGTCTGAGAGCCAAATTTACCTTCTCCCATCTCACTTGCGGCCCCCAAGCTACACAGTGCTTCCATCAGGGTCTCTGGTCATAATTTGCAGGGTGTTTTCAAGAAAGACACCATTTTCTTCAGCAGTCTAAGGAATGACGTTTTCTTCTTTCATTTTTTTCTTATGACAGTCCCTCACCTCTAGGCTCTGCATGACCCACTGAATATCCCCCACCTTCTTGCTTATGTACAAAAACTTTTTTCAATTAATATGTATCTTCTCATCCACCTAAGGAAAGATATTCTTCACTTACCCTCAGCGTTGTGTGTGAGGGTCACAAAAGTCTTTATTCCTCCAGCTAGTAGACTTCACAACAGGCATTTCAAGGAGTGGGAATAGGATATATAGCATGTCATAGAGGTCTCTTACCTGTTCATCAACCAACCTGTCTTCTCCTGCGATACTAACTTGGTCTCTTTGGAAAACCAGAGAGGTTGCTGTCACATGTATCTACTATGCATATTTACTAAACAACTGCTATCTATCACCTTGCACAGAGTTAGTAGAGTCCCATTCCTTAATTTAGTGTAACTCCATATCTTTACCTGTAAAATATTTGTTTCCAACCATTGAGAAATCTGCATCAATTGTGTGATGAACTCAGCATTTATTAATACTGCTTGTAGCAGACCCTATTCATTGAGCAATGAGAGCATGGCACAGAGCTTGCAGTTGATGCTTGGTGCTGGGGGACATTATGAGTTCAGGACATCTCTCCCATTTACTGACACAGACTTCAGCTTGCCGTTTTCTCTCACTTCTGTTCTCTCCTGCCCGTTCTCGATGATTTTCTTGGTGGTGATGATCTTGCCGTTGACCACTTCAGTAGTAGTTAACTCTGACCTGACACCGCGTGGCCCAGTTCTGCCCTCAGCAAACAAAGAGGTGGACTGCTTGCTGGGGCTGAATAAAGTCACAAATGACTCCATAAAGTCAGCAAACACGTCGGAGGTTCTTCCACTTGTTTCGTACCAGTTTTTACCAGATTTGCAGGGGTCCCAGAAATCATATAGAAAGGGATCTGGCACTTCAGAGACTTCCTCAAAGATCTCCCTAAGGTCACTGAAAGCATAAGGGGAATCAAAGAAGTTGTCATGACCCCCTGTGGCTCTTCTTCCTCTGTCGGATCTGGTCTCCTTAACAGACATGTCATAGTGTAATCGTTTCTCGGGGTCAGACAAAACCTCGTATGCCTCAGCGACTGCTTTGAATTTCTTTTCAGCTTCCTCCTTGTTGCTGGGATTCTTATCAGGATGCCATTTTAGTGCCAGTTTGTGGTAGGATTTCTTAACATCATCCTGTGAGGCACTTCTTTGCAATCCAAGGACTTTGTAATAATCCACCATCTCAAAGGAAAGGTGGGGCTGCTTGGAAGATGCCTGACACCCCTCTCCCACCAAGGGTGTGAAGCCCAGGGATGACCAGCATGCAAATTCTCCTGGACACCTAATTCTGCTGCTGCGCTCCTCAGGAGGTGAGTAGATGCTCAGTTCATCCCTTGATCTGCTCTGTCCTTCAGCAACGTGAGGCCACGCAGTGCTGCTTGACCATGTTCTTTCTGTTGTTCACAAATCATGAGATTGTGACCTCAGAGGGGGCTCAGCCAATCATTGCTCAGTTGACCTGACTTCAACCTAGGGTGGAGGTGGTTGTCACTGGCCTATGTTTTTAAACATAGATCATACATGTGACGTTGTAGTTGCCCTCTCAGCTGTCATGTATGACTTTGTCAGATTATTTTTTGCCTGTACCTGCCAAAAGGTGGGATTCTCAGATATTTGGTGTGGTTTCATGTGCAGCCCAGGGAAGTGTGGTGTAATGAGGTCATATTACCCCTGTGGGGCATACAACCCTATAGCAGCAGCTCTAGGAAAGCTGTTTGCAGTTTGGGTAGCCGCAGTTTAGGAAGAGTGTCAATAAATTGTAGAAGGCCTAGGGAAGAGCCATAAAATGTGATTAAGGGTTTGGAAAATATGCTCTGGAGTGAGATACTCAGGGAAAACGTCTTGGTATTATGAGGAGATTCAATGCCAGCTTCATCATAATCTGTAAGAACCTGCAGAGGGAACAGAAACTCAATGGCACAGGGACCTCCAGGCTCCCGGGCAAAGAAATTGGAAGTTGGTATTAGCCAAATTTAAACTCAAAATACGTTGCACATCCTTAATTATTAAGGTAATGAGTCATTGGAACCTCCTCACGTGGCCATTTTTAAACCCAGAGTGGACCCTTTTCCTAAAACATGATTAGATGACCGTCATGATCTCTTCTGAATTTATAGCTAAACCTAACACTTCTAGAAGAGCTTAGCTCTCATGTTGATACTAAAATAAATGCCCAGGATGAATCTCATTAACAACCTTAGCCTCTTTTTTATGTGCTTTTTTGGCTATCTGTCCCAAGGTGCATGCATGTACAACAGGGTTGTCCAGTGATCCCAACACAGATGAGTTCAGCCTAAGGAGCTGAATTTAGATGATCTAGTCTGGGGTTATCCTGCATCTGTTTCTGTTCCCCAGATTTGCCATTCCTATGGGAAATGCAATATCCTCACGGGGAAAATCGTTTCATGAGGGAGGTCTCCAAGGAAGTGCCAACAATGAGAACTCATCTGTCTGTAATGCGCTGTCGTAGACACCTACTAATGGCAGCATGTGTTGAAGATCACTGCCCTCCTTTCCATTATCCCACACTTTGGAAAGGAGTCAAGAGCTGGCCAGACCAAAGAGCGTAGGCACAGTGTATGAGCTGGCTGCTGTCCTAACACACATCATACGTGTGGGGCCATGAAGCCAACGGGCAGCCTTGCCAGCCTGTAGAAAGCAATGTGTCAGTGGAAGGAAGAAGGCGATTGAGCTGATGCCTGTTGAGAAAAAGACTTTGTTTTGTCAGTTTCTCGCTGGTCAGTGATGGGTCGGCATGGAGGTACTTGTCATATTCTGGCAGTAAAAGTTGCCCTAAGGCAGAGCAGTGCTGGTCTGAAGGCTGGAGCTAAAGAAAACACAAAGCAACAAAGGAGCTTATGGTGCCACAGGCTCACGTCCTTGGGAAGATCTTGGCTTTTGCCTCCTTTTGCACAGAGGAGGTCTTTTTAACTACAGGGCATTTGTGCAATGTGAATTATTTTTCTGCTAGGTGTTCTTTCTACTGTAGCGACGGCAAAAGTTCATCTACACTCAGAGGGCTCTTTACACTTCCATGCTGAGGGGAGAGCTAAGGCTTCATGGCTTGCTCACACTGTGGTCCTTTGGTTGAAATCTTTACCAAGGGGACTTGTTTATTTGGGCTAGTGTTTTTTTATGATTGTGTATAGGACTTGAGGATCACCCACAAGCCACCAAAAGATGCCAACAGCTCCTAGCCACTGCCAGCATGGTCCATTTGCAGATGCTTGGCAGAAATTTCAAGAGCAGTTGCCGTTCTTGCTTTCTGTTTTCCAGAAGGGAAAATGGGACATCAGAGAAGTCTCTTGGAGGGTCCCAGGCCAGTTATTTACCGCAGGGAGCGGGGTTGTGCATGGAAGGAAGGAGGTGACTTTGCCCTGTGCTGTTTCTTTGCAAAGCATCTCCTCCCACACGTGCTTTTGATGATGAGTGCCTGTCTCAGACTGGCTGGCGCAGTGGATTATCTGTCTTGGATTTAGTGCGTCCTACCCATCTGAAAAGTAGGGAGTGTTTTTCTCCTGTCATCCCCAAACGGAGGATGCTCACTGCCTGTCTGTCTGCTGCCTGCAGCAGGCGTCAGAGATTAGCAGCCATTCAAGAGAGGCCACTGCTGTGAGCCAAAAGGGTTTGCAAGGAAAAAAGAAAGGGTCGAGGAGAGGCAGGGAGAAAGGGAAATGAGCGAGATGTGCACACATCAAGTAACTAGACCCAAACTAGCCTGGCAACCCCATCCCTAGAAACCAAGGCTTTGAAATGAGAAATGTTTTTCGTATCTTAAATCTCAAGTACAAACAATAAAAACCAGCCCAGACTGTGTTCTTTGAAGAGAAAGTACGAGTGACCTGAACAGTGGTTATCAGCAGCGTCATTAAGATAAACCCTTAACATGATTTAAAGCATCCGAAACTGAAGGCAGCACTTTCAGATACTAACAAAATGGTCTGACATTGGGGATGAAAATCAATAGTAATCTGATGTCACTAAAAATACTCAAAAGTGTCCCATGGCTGATGGAGGTGAGATTAGTGTAAATATTTGTATTCTAATCAGTGGCACGCGAGGGCTGGAGGCGGCCTTTCTGTCTATTTAATTAATGGAGTGGCTTTTTAAAAGGATCCTAATCATATGTGATTGTATCTGCTTATCAACATTTTTGCTAATTAGATGATATGGAGGCAGTCACTCTGCTAATTCCCTCATCCAAACAGCATATCCTGCACAGATAAAGTACAGTCTCTTTTTAATAAGAAACAATCATGAGACAGACTAACCTTAATGGTGCTTATTATCCGAGGATCTTTGGGATTTTCTCTTCTACCCACCCCCTCCTTCCTTTTCCTTCATTCGCTGCTTCAGTATGCCAGATGGATGCGGATGCAGCAGTCCCTGTCCCCCCCTGGTCCCCCACTCCAGGGACAGCCACATCCAGCCAGCTCTTCCCTCCCAGCCAGGCATCGGGTCTGCAAGGGCAGGGCTTGTCAGCCAGGTCAGGATGGGAAGACAGAACACAAGGCACCAAGCAGCAAAATTTCCCAAGCTTTCGGTCACCCAGACTGCAGGTGACCCCAAACTTGCAGCCCCAATCCCTGACCTTGCTCTTGGCACCCCAACACACCCAGGGCCCGAAAGGAGGGAGTGTCTCTGAGCTGTGAAAACTTTCTCCTGTTATTATTACTACAACTGCCATTATTATTACTATTATTATTTAAATGTTTTCTTCTGTTTTAAAAGGGTCCAAGGGCAAAGGGAGTCTATGTGAGTGGTTTCTCACCAACCCAGTTGATCCTGTGACAGGGCTGGGGTCCTTTTATCTAAACCAACATGAACAGGAGACATGCATCCCAAGTCCTTTGACTATCCAAACAAACAGGAGTCGCTCTTTGCTCCACCAGTCAAACTGTCATCGGATGCCTCACCCCGGGGTGGCCCCATCAGAGAGAAGGCTGCTCTCGCCCCCCGACCCATGTTCCCAGTGAGTACAGCTGGAGATGGGCACACTGTCCCGACCTCCTGCTGGGAGGCCACAGAGGGACCTGCCTGACTTCAGAAGATGACTGAAAAATAGATTTGCCCCAAAGAACATCCCCTTGAGTCTCAAAATGTAAGGGCAATGTCTTGATAAGGAGAACCCGTCCTAAATGGGTGCAGCTGCCACCCTGAGAAGATCTGGGTGGACCAGAGGAGAGAGGGAGTAGGTGCCTGATGTTTAGTTTTAGGAGGTCAGGAGTTTGCCTGTTGTTTTTGCAGCTGTGAATGTTGAGCAGAAAAGACTTAGATGACATGGATTTCCATCTCCATGGGCAGCAGGGAGTGCCGGTGTGTTCCATGCATTGGTCCCGTGTGTCTGGCTCAGCATGGAGGTTGGTTGTGGGGTGGGAGATGGGGTGGCTCTGAGGAGTGCTGGCTGGGAAGGACCCCCAGAGGCTGGAGACAGAGCTCAAGGAGGATCCAGAGAACTGGGTCTGTAACCAGATTTTCTGAGCCTCAGACTGGGGCTTGAGGCTAAACCAAGATTCAGGCAAGATGACACCCAGCTTCTGGGTGGTTGCAAGAGGCAGAAACCTCCCAAAATGTCCCTTTTTTGAGGTATGAAGCCAAAGAGGTCCTGCTTAGTGGAGTCAGCTTTCATTGCCTGGGTCATCTCTATGTGTCATCTGCACTATCCTTGTCCAGGCGTGGCTACACCAAGGTTGTATTCAGCAATGCAGTTGGCCGGTCCTTCTACTATTTCTCCTCTTTGGCGTGGTCCCCAACCCTCCTTCCTCTCTGTGCTATGTGCAGGAATTAATTCAATATTGACCACTCTCCCAGAGCTGTTTCCCTTTGCCAGTTCCATGACCAAGGGCTGCAACTTGAAAAGAGGAGGGACTTTTAGGCCAAGGATTGCGTTGCAAGCCGTTGAGTCCTGGGGCTTAATGAGGCACTGCTTATCAGCAGAGCGTGCTTATCTGGAGCCCGCTGACGGTGTACCTGCTCCAGCCCCATCGTGAGCGAACATGTTTTACCACCCAGTTGCAGGGAGCCGGGAGCGCGCGCGGTCAGACGGCACGGCTCAGCTGATGCGTGGTAACTCGTGAAGCCGCAGCAACTTTATCACTTCACAACATCCATACATAGCCACAGCCTTGAATCTTCTCAGGGGAAGAAAGGATGATGAGTTACTGTCCTGGGATTTTCTCTCTGTCTCCAGTCAGTGGGAAGTGGTATGTGGAGCATTCATTTAATAAACCAGAGGGGGAAAGCTGTAGATCAGCTTCTCATTATTTCACTGCTGGCTCACGCCATCACTTGGGTTTGTGCCTGACAGTTCAGTATGTTATTTGAGGCCACTCAAGCATTCTGCAGAAATGATGCCACCCTCTTCTGAAAGCGTGGGGTTCGTCCAAGCAGGGAGGGCCTGCCTCCTTTAGTAGGTTTATCAGTGCCAATTCCATCTCAATTTTAGATCTCAGTTTGCAAATGAAGTGCCAGTTTCGGAGACCAGTTCCTGTTGAGAACCACCACTCCAGCAGGAAACCTTCTGGAGATGGTTCTTCTGACGTGGGTCTCTGATGTAAAGCAACTCTAGGTAGGTAAAAATGCACCAGTGGGGCTGGTTTGTAGGTGATGAGGGTGTCCCAAGTGGTACGAAACTTAGGTGAGGGTCCTGATGATGTATGCATAGACCTGAAGCCCCCTGATTAAAAGAAGCAGGCCCTTTCTCTAGAAGATAGGAGGGATTGTCAGGGGACCACTGTGTTTGTCCCCCAACATTTGCCAGTGTTATACCTATGTCCAAGAAGGGGGCCTGGGCAATCAAGGTAGCAGGTGGGGGACTGATTGGTTACTCATGACTTTACTGGGAGCAAGGAGCTGGAGAAGAGACCCCACATTGAAGCTGTCAGGAAGCATGTTCTGGTCCTGCCTATGGGCACCTTGTATATGGGGCTGCCTGGAGCAGTGAAATTTCCACACTGCCTCAGCAGAAGTTTAGTCCAAGTTTATTGCTGGGATTAAAAGACTGGAGAATAGAAATTGTAAATGTGATGACTTAAGAGCTCATAAATTCAGTATACAGTCCCATTCCAGAGAGCTTGTGTGTGATGCAGCCACACTGCCTTGTGCTTGTGAGTTGCCCTTGCTCCTGGTGCTCAAACCCATGCTCTCCAAAGAGCCCCTCTGCCCTGCCCTGGCTCCTGAGATGGTGCATATGTGTGCATGGATGCTTGGAAACACATATGCACACTGATCAGGGGTCCCGTCCTTTCTGTGCACACTGTGGTTTTGCACAGAAAGTCTTGTGTACAGACATGGACTCCCTTCTACTGTTTCAGCCCAGAAACACCACCAGTGGTAGTGCTGGACTACTATTTGCCCATATCTGACTGCAGCAAGGGAGCAAGTGGAAGTCTTGAGGATGAAGTTGCATCATCTGGGAGGAGGGACATCCCCTGCTAGCTGGAGAGCCATTTGTATTTACTTGGGATCCAAGTGTCTTTCCTTGGGGCTTGTAGAGGAGCTCTGTGGTCTTACCTGTGTTCTTGTGACTGGGCAGCATGAGCTGCCTGGGTGAACTGGTCACACACATGGAGTCAGTTGAAGCAGTGTTGCCTTTGACTGCGGTGGAGACTGCCAGAGTGGGAATGATGAAGCCTTTGACCAATGTACAGTTCCTTCCTAGGAACACTTATCCGACCTGTGCCCTCCACCCTGGATCTGGGTGACCCCTGTGAGCAGAGGCCTGAGGAGAGCTTTTCAGAGGAATGGTTAATGTGCCATGTTGTTTCTGGGGTGAGTTGTGACAAGATTTCTGCAGCTGGTTCATGGCTGTCACTGGATTTATCTGGGACGAAGTTCCTTAAATAAATTACTTAGGTGTGAGCACCTTTGACATGTTCTTTGACATGATGTACTTTCTCTCTATTCCTAGAAAGATGGAGCGCTGGAAACCAGCCTGCTTCAAGGATTGGCCCAGCCCCATGCCAAGGATGTAGCTTTTGGGCTGGGAGCCCTAACTGAAGCCAAGTTGGGGGCGCAGCATCCAGTGCCATCCTGCCTGGAGCAGATCTTACGACACTGTCTGAGCGGGGATAGCCGGAGACAAACCCTGGGGGCCACCAGAAGATCCCATGGGATGCCTTTCTCCCCAGTCAAGTGGACCAAGCCCCCAGCACGCAGTAAGTGGGGAAGGGATGGGCTGGGTGTGTAGTTGCCGCAGACCTGGTGGCTCCCCGTCCTTGCGCAAGCGCCCGAGGGTCAGCGCTGGGGGCAGGCGGTGCTTTGGCTGGCTCAGGGTAAGCCCCAGCCTGCTTTTCAGAAAGCAGACCCCTTGGTGGACCAGCCCGACTGTGATCACATGCGTGTGTCAGCACCAAGTGCTCCTTTGGGTGCCAGGGTTGTTCATTTTTGGGGTCCGGGACTGGGGTTGACAGCAGCACTTGCAAAAATGCCTTTTTTGGCAAAGCCAAGTCCCCGAGCTCCCGCCACATTTCTCTGGAGTAAGCAGGTCAGGCCTCCCTGGCAGCATTGCTCAAGATGTCCCCTCTCCCCAGGTCCAGGGCTGGAGAAGGCAGTTTTGGCAGCCTTTTGGCTCAGCGGTGGCTGCGTGTCACCAGTCCCTTGGGGCAGTGGAGGTGCTGGGGGCTGTGTGGGGCAGGGCTGGTGTTTGCTCACTTCTCAGACTTGCTTTTACTGAACGAACAACAGGAAAGGAGGAGGTGGTTATATTTTTTTAAAATCGTTTTTAATCACTGTAAAAACCACGCTCCTGCTGTTTTGCTTTTTGATCTGACCTGCAGTAAATGTGGCGTTGGGGGTCCCACGAGAGCGTGTGGGACTGTAAGTTTAGGTGTGCAGGTTTACAACAGTTTGCCCTCTCATGGCTGGGCAGACGAGGCTTGGGGTGTGTGCCCAGAGGCGGTGGTCCTGCCCGAGCAGAGTCAGGAACGTGCTCCATACATTGACCAAACCATGCTGTGTTCTCCTACCCTGGCTGAAGCCTATTTGACAGTCTTTTGGTCTGATTAGACCCTCTCCCCTGACTTCCCTCCACCCAAACCCTCAAAAACTTTGCAAATTCACCTGAAATGTTTGCCATTCCTCAGCACCCCGTTTGTGTGACCCACCATAACTGCCCTTTCCCGGGACTCGGCTCTGAAGGAGGAGCAGAGATAACGCTTAACAGGCAAGAGCAGATGAAAAGGAGATAAAGGAATAAGGGGGAGGAAAAAAAAAAAAAGGGAAAGGAGGGAGGGGAGGAGGAATGCAGAGGTATGTGGCTGCATGTTGTTCTGTGTTTATGCCTAAACAGGCACGCTTATCGATATCCAGATGTAAGCATGTGTGCGGGGTAATATCTCCTGAAACAATAGGCGCTGCTCGACTCGGGGAGCGCTGCCGGAGCCTCCCCGTCAGATGCTGCTCTGTTATCAGGTTGCAGCAGGCGTTCCCATCTAATCTGGGATCTGAGCCCCGTGGGCTGCACCCGGGGCTTTCAAAGCCTCTCCTCCAGCCTTCAGCCCGCTTTGCCTCTCAGAGGAGGGAGGGCAAGAGGGGACAAAAGGGGCCAAGCGTCCCCGGAGGTGATACCCGGCACGTCTGGCCGCCCAGCTTCACACCTCGGTGGGGATGAGGGAGCTGCTGTTGTGGCCACGCATCAGTGGGGATGGCAGCAGGGTGACCCTGAGGACCCCACCAGCCCTTGCCAGGAGGAGAGAGCCTGGGCAGAGCTGCAGCAAAGCACCTGCTTTGTTCAGCGTGGGGCAGATTATGCCGGATGGGCCAAACCAGCCATTTTGCCCCCATCCCCTGTGCTGTGCAGGAGCCAGCCTGGGGGGCAACACTGGCAGCCAGGGGGGTTCTCTCCTTTATTTTCTTCTGTGTTTTTAAGGAAGGCTACAAAAGCAAAAAAAAAGAAGGGCTTATAAAACCTTCTTCCCCACACCACTCCCTAGCACCAAAACGCAATGACCACTAATCTTACGTGGCTCATAACTGCAAATAGCTCTGGAACTAATTAATTTGACAGTGCAGCGGCTGCCTGCCTTTTTCACCAAAATCAATTAAGGAAAGGCCCCATTTCCCCTTCTCCTCCCTCCCCTTCCCCGCGCCGCTTTGCAGGGAGGCAGAGGGGAGAAAGGGGCAGCGAGGAGCGGGCGCTGCTTTCCCAGGGCTCCCGGGGGATTTTGCGGGGTGGGGAGCCGAGCGCGGGAGCAGAGCGAAAAGGGATTAACAAGGTGGAGGGAGAGACGCCGCTGCTTCTCCACAACCGGAGCGGGGACGCTCCCCGGGGACGGGTGGCAGTGGGAAAGCTTGATTGCCACAGGCAGCCACGCCGCCGCCGCGGCCCTCCCTCCCTCGCCCCGGCTCCCTGAAGACCCCCCGTGAATTGTCATTCCTTGTCGGTGTTGGGAAAGGGGAGGGTGGAAATGGGCCGTGGGGCTCTCGGAGAGAGCGTTTTTTGATTTGCATGGTTAATGAGTCCCCTTCCAGAAGGGGCTGCGAGGGAGAGGCAGGTGGGAATTTCGGCGCTGTTCGCTTGCCAAGCGAGGGCAGAGGTGTTTGTCGAGAAGGAGCCGGCAAGGAATTTAGGGAGGTGGATTTTGCAGGAGGTGGTGGTAGGAATCGGAGTGGGGTCTCATGCAATTTTTAAGGCTCCTGGCCTTGGAGGTTTAAAGCCACAGCCAGGAGGGAAGGTGGGGAGGGGGCCGGAGGGGGCTGCGACTCCCCTCTGCACTGGGCTGGGCACAGGGAGGGAGAGTCTGAGCTGGGTGGTGGATCAGCATCACACCTCTTCCCAAAAAACCCAATGAGAACAGGACCCCCAGACAAATATCCCCACTCTGTTTGCTCTTCTGGCTCCAGTTCCACATGAAAATGACAGCTGGGTCTGGGGGAAATGGGCTGAGTGATGGGCTCTGTGAGCATGCAGCTCCCCAAAAGCACCCTTTTCATGGAACAGGAGGCAACTTTCCCGAGGACACGGTGTTGAGACACCTGGCCAAGCTGGGTAAAACCTCCTGAGCATTATTTCTGTAAATGCCTCCATTTGGTCTCTATCACTGCCTCCGATCTCTATTGAAATGCCCTTCTATTAATAAATAACTCCATTCTCCATTCCTCCATCTCCACAGCTCACGTTGAAGTAACTGGGAATTTGGGTTTGGTTTTTATAGACATTAGAAATAGATTTTATCTTTGTTAAGGGCTCTCTCTCTCCACCTCCCCAACCTTTGCTCCATTGCACCGAGCATGGCAGTGGCTGGAGTGGAGGAAGCAGGTCCCTGTGCCGAGCTCAGCATGGGGAGAGGAAGGAGAAGCTCTCCCTGGTTTTAACCAGGGCAGAAGGGGTTTAAAAAGGCCAGGTTCCTCCCTGTGCATTTGCGACCTGTGAGTACATCTCCATAGCATGGTGTGAAGCACTTGAGAAAGCAAGGGAGAAATTTTGAATGAAGAAACTTTAAGAAATTGTGTATCTGAAAGATTTAGTTCTCAAGGGTGTGTTTGTTTTTCCTTCGTGGGGGTAGATATCTGCCTTGGGAAATACCTATAAGGAAACCTCCCTGAATGCAGCCATGATGCTGAGCCACCACATGAATTTGGGGAAGATTTTCTTTTTTTAAACTGTGGGTTGCAAACATTCCCTGGAAAATATTTGAGTTTTGAAGTGCATTGGTTGGTCGTGATTGGGCAGGGAAGTCACAGGGCGGCATTTTTATCCCCGGGTTGGACGGCAGCACGGTTTCTGGCAGTAAAATCAGCGCATGTAAATTAGAATTGTGGTTTCCATGAATACTATCATATATGGATTGGAAGCTGATTTTCCAAGCGCGGCCGTGCCAGGAAAACTTGTGCTCTCACACAGCCCCAGGCAGCGAACACAAGTGACACAAACATGGCGAGGGGTGAGTTCATTTACAACTGCGGCTGTTCAAGAAGTATTTCTAAAATTTCGCCTTCCCTGCTGTTCCTCCTCTGTCCCCCCGCCTTTCCTCCTCCCCTTCCAGCTATGCCGCAGTGAGCTAGGAGGTTTGGTATCCAGCCCTTCGCGGCGGCGGGTGCTGGGCCGGCGGGGATCGGCGCCGCGGCCGGCGCGCACCTGGGCGCAGGTAAGGCTCGGGCAGGGTGGGGACTGGATTCCTTCCCGGCCCCTCTCAGCAAACAGCTCCTGCCCCGCAGCCCTGCGTTCCTCTGCCCTTATCTCCCCGCGCGAGGCAAAGCTATAAACGTTATTGGCCATGAAGTTATTCATCCCCTTCGAAGTTACGCATATGCAAAACGGGCCCTCCTGCTAGAAATGGGAGCCCTCTTACCAAGTGTCTGAGTGCTTAAAGGTTGTTTTTGGTTTGTTTTTTTTTAAACAAAAATCTCTAAGAAAAAAGAGCATTCACATATAGCCATGTTAATAGCACTGGACCTGTATAGACCTAATTATATATGTTACCACAATTAAATAACCGCAGCATTTCTTGCAAGGTAAATATACTCTTGCTCCAGGGATGGCTAAATTGAGGTGCAGAGCAATAACCTGGCTGGTCCATACAGTTGGCAATGGAGACAATAACTGAGAAGTAACATGCAGGGGCTTGATTTGAGATAC
The DNA here is from genome assembly GCF_001431845.1 of Calidris pugnax. NCBI lineage: Eukaryota > Metazoa > Chordata > Aves > Charadriiformes > Scolopacidae > Calidris > Calidris pugnax. The sequence continues at coordinate 2,777,399 of NW_015090851.1, read as the reverse complement.
AGGTCCAGTCTTCATCACAGGCACAACTCAGCCCCCCTCGTCCCCTCGCCATCCCTGTCCCAGGGATGTGCCTCAGCAGTGCTGCACAGCCAGCCACGCTGGCATGCAGTAGCCCTTCTCCAGGCTGGATGTGGTGATGCTCCTACCAGAGCAGCACGCAGTGGTGGTGGCTGTCAGCAGAGATCAGACTTTCAAAGCTCCAAAGACCCCTTCTGCAAGTTTATAAAATTCCTTCTGGTTCCATACCTGTTGTCATTTTAAACCCATTTCTTTCCCAGGAATGATTCAAGCTCAAGAAAGAAAAGCAGTTATTTGATTTATTTTGGCTAACGAGGAGAATCCAATGATATAGAAAGGGATGGGAGATCCATTACACATCTCTGACCTCCAAAGCTGGAAGAAGCCATTCCCCCATTTATGGCAAGTCTCCTATTTTTTTAGGCTCATGCACAGGCTACAGTCATCTGTATCAGCCATCCCGTTTTCCCCCACGCTGTGTGTTGGTGGCTCAGACCAAGACCTTTGCAGTGCTTCAAGCCAGCCGAGCCTGGAAACCTCTGGATGATCCTGGCAGCGGTTTCCAATCACTCTGTCCTGTCCCTTTCCCCTCTCCCCGCGTGGGGCAGCTCTCTGTGGAGGGTGGTGGGACAGAGAGAAGCGGCGCAGGACGGGGATCTTTTGGGGAAGCGAACACGAGAGCCCGGCCAGCTTCTGTCCCGCATTTCAACTTCCGCGGCCCGACATCAAACATGTCGCTGCAGCCTAAGCCCCCACGGGCCTGACGGAGGAGCAAAAAGAGAGGGCTGGAGGCAGCAGATCCTAATCTTTATTAAATAAGAACAAAGCTTATGCCGGCTAATGAGAAAAACAAACCGATGAAAGATCCGGCGAGCTCCTCAGAAGGACACAAAGAAATTCTCTCTGAGCAAGAGCAGGCTAAAAATATTCCCGAATATTTATTTTGCTGGCAGTGGCTTCACAGGCTCCAGATTCGATGCCGCCTCTTTGGGGATTGGCATGGCCGTCGCAGCAGTTTCAGAGGAGGGTGCTCCAAACTGCACGACACCCAGAGCCACGGCAGAAGCAGCCCCGCAGCCAAGATGCAAGAGCACGAACTGCCTCAGTGCTGTGAGATGACAGCCAGTCCCTGTACACCTCTGTTTCTCTAAGGACAACGGCGTGTTTTAGCATTGGTTTAGGTCCATCATCCTGTTTGGAGCCAAAGTGTAAGAGCCAGAGATGCTGCAGCCACTTTTCTCCAGTTTCATCCCCTTTCTCGACATGGGTGCCTGTGCACAGAGTGCTGAAGTTTTGGCCACTAAGGCTTGCACTGATGCTGCACACCCTCTCCATCACAGCATCAGGGACACCAGGCAGAAAACTGGGAGCACTGGTGCAGCTTGAGACTGCCATGCTTCCTCAAAGCACCTCCACAACTGCTGAGCCTCTCCTGCTCCAGGTCTCCTCCCTGCAGTAAGCCACGCAGCTGTCGTCAGCAAAGGTACGAACATCTTTTGCAACCAAGCCCAAAACCACGTGAAGTTGCTCAGGTTGTGCATGTAGTGTAAAGAACTTGAAGCATCAACTGTGCCTGTGGAAATCAGTCAACAAGGGGAGAGTTTTGGGAGGTCATGATCATCCCAGCATGGGCTGCAGACCCCAGCAGGTGAGTGAGCACCCACACAGGGGTGTTCAGAGATTCGACCGGCCTGGCTGTTTGGCTTCTCCTGCCCTTGCCACCTCCCGTGGGCCCCTGCGACCTCCATCCAGCCCGTTATCTCCAGAGATGGCTAGTGGGAGGCGATGGCAACCACAGCGCTGGATCAGACCACCCGGCCGGGACAGGCGGGCGGCTGCAGGGGCTGCTCAGTAATCACCTTCCAGCCTCACTGCTGACCTCCCCTTCCCCATATGCTGATCCCCAAACCTCAGCCACGAGCGCCTCTGAACTTGGCTGAAAATGCTGCTTCTAAAGGCAAAAGAAACACGGTGACAAGGCCTGCAGTTCCTCCTCCACCTCTCCCTTCACTGACCATGAAACCTCAGCCTCTGCTCTTTTAATGTACTGTGGCTGAACTTGCTGCCAGCAGGTCAAAGGGAACATAATTCACTCGGGCTTTGATGCATTTGATACAGTTTGGGGTGAAAAGGGAGAGGGGGAGGACAGGAGACGGAGGGGATAAGCGGTGGCAGGGAAGGAAGGAGGTTGCCTGTTTGTATGGGAACTGGATTAGTGGGAAGATGACAGAGCCATTTTCTAGCCAAGAGGGACTTAGCGATAGCCAAGGGGGTTTTGGCTGGAGCTGGGGGGGGGCTCCATGTGCTCAGATCGGCGTGTGGGTAGGAGACAGCCTGAGCATTTGTCTGCAGGCCCTGTTTTATCTCCTTCTCTGATTAGGAGATTGGCAAGGGGAGGGGGAGGGCTGTGTTTGCATTCTGTATTGCCTGGAGAGTCCTTTTACTGCTCAGGCCAGGGCCATGGGATGGTCACAGTTCCCTTCCTGGCAGCCAGCTCTCACCATGTTTGCCTTTCCTAAACATTCTCCCCATCTAAGAGCCTTTTACCAGCTGCTTCAGGAAGCCTCCTGCCCATTTTCCCTCAGGAAGGAGGTCACAAGGCACAGAGCAGGTAAATAAACCCTCCTGGTACCACAGGTGGCTTTCTCAGGGCGAGAAACCAGAGGTACCGATTGCCCAGCCCATGCTGAGAGCACCGGGAGCTCACGAACACCGAGGACGGGATGAAATCAGAGGGACGAAGCCCTTACTCCACATTGCTTCTGGCTGTGCAAGCTGGTCCAGGTGGTCTCACCAGCCCCATCCCCGCTGATGTTGTGCAACCCCCAAAATACTATAAAACCCCCTCACCATTCTCGCTCTTCTAGCGACCACTGTCAGCCTTGGAGAAGTCAGGGGCCATCATGTGCCTCCTGAGGTAGGTTTTTCTACAGGTACAGATACAGGGCTGTATCTTGGCTGTAGGCTGCGGGGCAGGAGCAGCAGCTTTTGCAACGAGCCCCTCCTGATGGCAGCGCTTTTGGGTCCCGTCACACACCTTGCTGTGCTGGCAGTGCTTGGGCCAGAATCTGATGCTTTCAAACACAGGTTGCTTTCCCCACTGCCTTTTTTTTTTTTTTTTTTTTTTTTTTTTGGGGGGAAAAAAAAAAAAAAAAAAAAAAAAAAAAAAAAAAAAAAAAAGTTCTAGGAAAAATATTAAACCC
>NW_015090851.1:2722211-2774145 GCF_001431845.1 Calidris pugnax | reverse complement strand
TTTTTTTTTTTTTTTTTTTTTTTTTGTGGGGAGGGAAATAGAGGAAAAAGGCAACAACCCTTGTGAGAACATGAATATTTTACCTCTCCGGTTTTTGTCTTGGCTGGCGGGTGTTTACACGGGGGCAAAGCGGCCGGGAGGAAGCGAAGCGATGTGGCTGCTGTGGTTTCAGTTCTCACTCCACCTCGCTACCGAGAAACTGGACCCGTGGTTTGGTTTGTGGCTGGGGAAGGGGGGTAAGAGGAAAGGTCCTTGGATCGGATCCCTGCTGCGGAGGCTCTCCCAGCCCCGCGGAGGAGCCGGCAACACTGATGGGGGGCTTGAGAAAGAGGAGAGAAAGCCAGCCCCCCAGCAAACCCCACTGCGGCAGCTCACGGTGCCTTAATATTCACTGCAGAGTGAGGGGTGTAAATTCACTGCTATCTCCTCAGAGTTTGCTGTTTATGCCGTTCATTTCACATAGATGTCACTACTGCCTTATGAGCACTCCTCCGAGCCAGCCGCTTAAATGGACCCAGTGCATTATAGTAATGGAGTAACTGTATAAAAACAATGAAATCCAATCTCTTTAAACTGATTTGATGTCTGCCTGAACCACAACATTTCCTGCTAATGGCTTCCTTCATTTTGTAACCGTGATCTCCACCTGATCAGATTACAGCTGTTTTTAATTACAAAGCTAATAGAGTTTGTAGGCAGTGTCAGGCAGACGGCGCATGCCTGGGGTGGGCACGGGGAGCCGGCGGGGGCTCCGGGTGACTCTGCTAACACACTCAGCCCATCAAGCCGACTGTCAAAACACTGGGAGCAGGGGGCAGCTAGGAGGGACAGTGATACTTTTCAGTGTGGAGCCAGCATGCCAGTCTCTGGGCCAGACTGTGCGACCCCAGACAGCCCTGGGTTGTGCCCCTGCTCCCTGCTCGGGGTGCCTTGTCACCCAGCCGGATGGCTGGTGGTACCCAGGAGATTTGTGGCGTGTTTGGTACGCCTGAAAGGGAGGTGTCATGCTGGTAGGAAGGCATAAGAAGGGCAGAAGGAGCTTTTCTTGATGGAGTGTAAAAAGACCAAGGGAAGGAAAAAAAAAAAAAAAAAAGAAAAGAAAAAAGACGAGAATAGGGATGTGCGGTGCCATTTGACTTCTGCAACTGATGGGGCGGGAAAGAGCATTGTGGATGACTGACAGCGGAAAATGCCCTCGAGATTGATGTCTTTCTTATGGGCTAGTGCAGTCAGCTGCAGGGCCGGCATCCTCTGCCTCGGCCCAGGCAGCCAACCCTCGGGGACTGTCTCCACGGCTCAGCCCTGTCCCTGGTGGCCTTGTTTTGTCCAGCGGTTGGTTTGTGTATTGATTGCTCCATCTCTCTGGGTTAGGGGCACGGATCAGCATTGCTGTGGGGAGAGAAGCAGTTTGAAAGAGCAGTTCCCAAGCAGCGCTGGGCAGGGGTTTGGAGAGCTTGTGCATACACTGCAGGCGAGCCCTAGTTTGACTCTCTGATGGTGGGGAAAAAAACCTATGGGTGTGTTATGGATGGTGCTGGGTTGCTTGGGCTGATGTTTGGGATTCAGCTGAGATTGGGCTGGGTTGAAGTTGGCTGAAAACTCTCAGCAGAGAAACAGCGGCGTCTCCCTCTCGTACCGCCCTGTCCCGCCGCGGGAACCTCTTTTGTGGGTTGGTGGAGTTACTCTTGTCCACCAAAGCGTAACGCCAGGCAAGTGGGATGGCTCAGTGGTGGGCAACCCACTTACAACGGCTGGCTAAGGGTGGGGACAGGCAGGAGGAGCCCCCAGACTCAGCCAAGCCTCTGTGGGGTGTCACTGTTGATGTGACCTGCTGGATTTGCCCTGCCACTGGGGATGCTCCTCCCTTGCTGTCATAATGCCAGAGCTGCATGTCGGGTTACACACCAGCCTTGTAAATGATTTAGGGTCCACATCAAGAGGACATCAATTATGTATCCTGGGACTTAATTATTTAGCTTGACAGGAGTCTCTCCCCTTAATTTCATTGTCTTCTCAGTCTCCCCTTTCACAACAGAGCCGTGGATGCTCTGCTGGGAAGGCTGCATTGTCGCGTGTTTCTGCTCCTTCCCAGTATTGCCCAAACTCATCTGGTCTCTTCTTCCCTTGGCAGATGAAGAAACCAAGCCCCAGACACGACTCTGGGGCAAGGCAAGGATCTGGGCACACGTACCATCACTGCTGTGCTCTGCCCTTGAGGTGTGTCAAGGACTGGACTCTGCCATTGGTCCTAAATGAGGAAATTCTAGGAGGATTTGAGGATTCTGTAAGTGAACTGGGTGCTGGGGTGAATTTTTGTGATTTCCAAAGTCCTCTCTGCTGTCCAGTCACTCACTAGCAACTGGAGAAGAGGGTTCCTGCAGCCCTTCCAGGTCATTCCTGGCAGCACCGGGGATGCTGCCCGGGGACCGTGCCTGCCCATCACACGGAAAGCCATCACTGTTTGCCATCACTCAAGTCAGCACTTTGCTCCTTTTCTCCCCCACTTTTTTCTTCTCCTTCCACCTCTTCCTTTATCTGAACTTTTAAACCTCACGTCTGGAGCAGATTTTTACAGTAACTCAAGCCTTTGAGAACTGTTAATGCCGTACTGTTTTCACAGTGACATTAATATGCACTGCAAAAATGCCGAGTATCTCGAGTCGGTCATCGCTGCCGGGAGGCTGCGGGTCACAGTGGCCACGGGAGAGCAGGAGGCGAGGACACGGCCACGCTCCAGGGGCACAGCGAGGCCCCAGGTTTGACAGGATTTCCTCTCCGCGCCATCTCTTCCCCATGTCTTGGTATGTCTTCAAACATGTTTGTTTTTCAACCCTTAAAACTACCTTTTCCTTAAATAAATAAATGAAACTAGGACCGGGAGCCCAGGATTTTAAAGCAACCCTACAATAACAAAGCAGTGTGTGCAGATCAGTTGTCACCAGCAACCCTACAATAACAAAATAATACACGCAACCCCATGCAACGCTTAAACAACCGCTATGGGCATGCGGGGGAGGAAATATATTTTCCAGTGTTGAGCTTAACAAGACTTTGTTCTGCAGTAAACTCGGGGGTGAGAAGGGGGGATGTAAGGACCAACCCACCTTGGGCAGCGTCACTTTAATGTCCCGCAGCAGTCAGGGTCGTCAGACACCCGGCCAACACCGCTTGGTTAGCGCGGGGTTTAATCGCCTGGAAAAGGAAAAGAAAGCGAGGTTTTGCGATGAAACAGGAAGTTCCCTCGAATCCTGGAGCCTTTGAAGAATTGTCAAAGGAATGAGAAGTCTGTATGTTTGAAAAAGTTCTGGGCTGTGGAGCCGGAGGGGGCAGTGGGGCACAGGGAGGGAGGCATCGAGCGCAGACCTTTTCCAGGCCCACACTCTGCTCTTTGTTCCCCTTTTCTTTTATTTTTTTAAATCATTTGATGCTTTTTCATTACTTAATTCTTTTTTTTCCTGACAGACTCACACATGTGCTCTCTGAGGTTAGCAGGAGTTTTCTCGGAGCTGGAGCAAAGCCCTGATCCTGCACCGGGTTGTTGGCAGCGGGGAGTGGAAGTAGCTCTGCCATCCAGGCTCTGCTCACGCCTGACGCACAAAACCATTTTTTTGAGGAAGTGTTTCTGGAGTTTGAAAAGGTCTGGTTAGTTTTTGTTTTTTTTTTTTTAAATTTATTTTAGCCCCTTCTATTTTTTGGGCCCGGCGCTTCTATGTGGCTGCGGTGGTAGATGGGTGATACCTCCCCTTCCTGGAGCGCCTTGTCGGCTGAGAGTCACCAAAGAAAATTCCTGTATGATTTCCGACACTTTTTCTTAACGTTTGAAATACAAATCTGCTGAAAAAGTGTAGTTCGATGGCTTAGCTATTACTAGAGGGAATCTGGTTGCTGCAAAACCGATGGTGATGAAAGGCTGGTCAGGGCTGAGTTAAAAGGCATGTTATGTGGCCATACAGGGGACTGGACACTGGACCTGAGAGAGGCTTTCAGCTGGTTGAAGGCATCAGAGGATGCCCAGTGCTGGAGGGATGCCTGCAGGCACTTCTCTGCAGGGAATGGGTTTCATGTCCCCACGAGCCGAAGACAGGGAGGACCAGCTCTTTCTTCCTACCCACCCAGGCTAACAGGATCTGCCCTTCCCCAGGCAAAAACTGCTGGTGATGGGTTGCCTTCTCCCCTTGCAGGGTCCCCTTCCCAGTGTCCAGAAATGGCAAGACATGAGCGGTGAAGTGGCCGAGAGGGAGCACCCAGCCGCTCGGCAGAGAGGGAGAGCTTGGGGAAGGGAGCCTGGAAGAAGAGCCAAGAGACTGTCATGACACTGAGCTCTCCTCTGTGCTAATTGTACGCTTGGGACCAAATTTAGCCTGGTGTAACTCTGCTGAAGTCACCGGGGATTCATTTGGCCTCTGGTGGCTCCATTGTTTTAGCTAAATGAGTCAGAAGAAGCAGCCTATTCTTATCTGCGCACAGTGGGGCGGTGACAGTAATGGCTCGGCGAGGCAGACCCCAAAAGCAGCGTGACTAGGACCTGGGATCGGGGCTACCACGAGCCGAACGGGGCTGCAAGAGGAAATGTTTTGACGTTTGGGTTATAGATGGAGGCAGGCTCGGCGTGGGCGCGCTGGTGGCGCTCACCGCCGCTGCAGGCGGAGGGGAAGGGGGCTGTCAGGTTCCCTGAATATTCGGCGGTGCCGTTTGGAGTTCCTCAATTCTTCGGCCACCGGAGAGGGAAGCTGTGGCTCTGGAAGGGGCACGTGGTATCGAAGGGGACTTCACGCCGCTTCCCGGCCCGGTGAGAAAGGGAGCCCAGGCTGGAAACGTCCAAAAAGCACCAGCTGCATCCCTGGGCTGCTCGTGCATCTGCCGGCAGCTGGGGGTGGGGAAGGAGGGATGAGATGGAGTGTGGGGCTTGCACAGGGAAGGAGGAGATATCTGAGGCAAAATTCTGGCTTCTGGTCCAAGGCAGCACGCGGGTTTGATGTGATGGGAACTCCCTCAAACTCTTGGGAAATTTGGGATGAGTTGGGAAGCTGTGATTTTCCAGCCCAGGTTAGGTGCGAGCCGTTTCCAAGCAGAGAGGTGTTTGCAGGATGGGCTGTGGGAACCACATGCCTCGGCCAGACAGCATCCAGCCTTGGAGGGGGAATGGAGCAGGCCATGGAGATCAGACTGTTGTCCACCTTACTTTGCCTGCTGCTGCCCTCAGTCTCCCCTTCTCCTGCTGTACCCGCTGGGCAGATGAGCACAAGGCTCCACTCTCTGAGGCTGTCAAACCGGCACCTTTCGCCATGGCTAAATGCACTTTAAAGCCAGCACAAAGGCAGGTCTTCTTCTGAGGAGAGAGATAACAATAGGTAGGAAGGGAGGGGAGAGCAGACCTGGAGCCTCACTGCTCCCAGAGCTCTTGCACCTCCATGGCTGGAACAGGCGCATTCCCGGCGTCCGGGGCCGGATAATAAGCAGAGCCACAGCAGCTATTCAGGAGGCTCTGACCCTGGCTAGGTAACTACATAATGAGCCTGTTTGAATTGCTCCCGTCCCTGCCAAAGGGGTGGGATCAGGGGATGCTTTTGTTTGCAGTAATGAACCTGTAATTATGCTACATTTCTTGGTTTTAGCCACATTTTTTGTGTGCGTGTTGTTCTCTTTGTATTGACAGATTTATGGCCAGGATACTCCGCTGCACCACCAGCCGTACGGCACTGTGTGGAGACTGTCTGACTGTCGTCTCGGAAAGGTGTGGGGAGAGGGGGAGGAGGGGGGGTGTCTTTGCACTACCGCAGCCCCTGAAGGGTTAAATAAATACATTAAAATTAATACAAACGGCAGAGGCACTGCCTTTCCAAAAGGCACCAGTTTCAGTAAGGCCAAAAGGAAAAAAAAACGTTTTGAGCTCCAGGTGAATTTAAAAAAAAAAAAAAAGTAGGGAACGATTAAACTGCATAAATAAATAAATAACACACACCAGATTTCAGCTCCAAGGCGCTCAATAAAATTACACTTTGAAATGCAAGGATTAAGCAGGGTAGGTGACAAGGTAACTTTGTTAACAGGCTAATCTCTCGCCTTAACAGAGACAGGGGATTTACATGTGACTGCACAAAACTGCTTTATGGTCTCTTTTTCCAGCTGGAGATGGTAGGAAGGGGGCAGGATGAGATGGGACAGGGTTGGATGTTTTAGAGCCATTTGTAGGATGGGTTTAAACAGCTTTTTTTTTTTTTTTAGGTCTATTTGTGGGGGTTTTTTTAAGCAAGTCTGCATGGAAATGTGTCACCAATAGCCAGCTGTTTCCAAACAGTTCAGGTAGGGGACGATGAAGATGTCACAGGATGATGAATAATTGGATAAAAGCATTGGTGGTGCCATTTCTCCCTGGATGGTTTTACTTGCTTTTTATATAAAGCCAACCAGCAGCATGGGCTATTCAAAATGTTATGTCAGGAATTCTTTGCCCTGAGTCTTTCCCCGAATTTCAGCAATTCTTCACCAAGAGATGAGTGGAATCTTAATCCAGGTTACTTTTTTTCAAATGTCCTCTCTGTTCTTTGTTGGGCAAAAAGAAAAGCAAAAAGAAAAGCAAAAAAAACCCCAAAAAAACCCAAAAAAAAAGCTTTATGTCTTTACTTTTCAGTCCTTTACTAAACTATGACAGTGATGGGCGGATGAATCTGAAATGAGACCTGGATCCCCATGTGAGGAGGGGTTCACCCAAACAGTAGAGTGCCCACCTTATTCTACCAGGGTCCAGCCACCCCCTGCCTGCCCTCCCTCCCTGCTGCAGCGGGCAGAGTGCTCCTCACCTCGCAGTTTAACCCTCTTGAGTGTGAGTGAGGATCTTCATGAGGAACCAGGGGAGATGCCATGGAGCAATCAGGAGTCCAAACCTTCTCCAGGCTTCTTTGTTTCTGGATAAAAATGACAGAGAGAAAGCTCCTCTCCTCCATAACGTTAATTTGAAATTCAACAGAAAACAGCAGGCTGAACATGTTCTCTGGTTTTAAATAGATCTGGTGAAAGTATTTATCATGTTGTCTTTGTTGCAGCATTGCTGGGGTATTTTTACTGGATGCAGGCGGAGGGACTGATCTTGGAAGGAAACTTCATGTGAAGTCCCCAGCCCGTTTGCAGATTCATGTGCTGGTCAATTTCTGGATGAGATTTCAGCTTTCTCAGGTGGGTAAAGGTGATCTCTTCCATGAGGGCAAAGATCTGAGGTCCTAGTGAGGAGGCTGTGGTCCCCCCTCTGCCACTGGGTCAGGGGAAAGTTGCTTTTCTCTTTGCTTTGATACCTGGGTAGCAGGAGGGGAGAGGGTTTCAGGCAGGAGGGTTGTGAGCCTCAGCTGAGTGTGACTTTTTAAACAGAAAAGAAGCCCAGAAAGTCTTCTCTAATAATGGTGAAAAATCAATAAAATGGTGTGGCTGAGCATCACCCCTCTGCCTCCGAACCTCAGGGTTATGTCCTCTCCTGCGTCTCAAGCTACCTTTGCAGGAAGGCACATGTAAAGGCTCAGCAGTGCATCTGCCCAGAACAACCATGGCCAGCTTGGCCACGGATGTGCCAGCAGGTCAGGGAGCCCATGGGAGTCCAGGCAGAGGTTAAGAGCTGGGGGAGCATCGTGGCCGAAGGGAGGCAGGGGAACAGGACAGGCCTGTCATACAGAACAGCAGGTCACCATTTCCCTCGGGAAGGCATCCAACTCTCTGGCACACACAGCAATTCCAAAGAAAATGCCCAGAATTAGGCTGTGTTGAGCGAAGCTGATAGAAGTGCTGGTCCAGACCCCAGCCATGACTTGGCTGGTGGGGACCTGGAGTGTTACATTGAGCCCCCTTTGCCACTCAGCAGTGATAACCAGTGCAAACCCTTCGCCCAGCTTGCAGGTGACAGTAAAACTTGTCCGCTTGCCACTGCCACAGGGCTTGAGCTTGTATGGGGGCCACGCGGGCTGCCGGGGCCCAGCAGGGCTCATCAGAGGTGGACTGCTGACCGTGAGCACACCAAGCACTTTCCCAAGCACAGATGTAACAGCAAGTACGTATTACCCACTTTAAAAATCAGACATAACCCCAACTCTGGAGTTTATCCACCGTTTGGGCACTAGAAGGTATTCCAACTGAGCAGCAGACGCTTATTCTGTGCAGGAATCTGACCAATTGTTTCCCTTCCCTCTCTTGTCCTTATACCTTAAATCATTTTGACCTTTAATTGGCCCTAATTTGCCCACAGACGGCCCCGGGACCCTTCAACACATTTGCTTGTAATTGGGTCCCTTTGTTATTTTTCCAGAGAGCCACTGCTGGTTGTTTCTTTTTGAAAACATTGCGGCATGTCATTGAGAGCGGAGCCGCTTTTAAATGAGCCCTGCTGGGGGCCAGGAGAGCCCTGTGAAAAGCCCAGCCGAGAGAGACAGGGCTATCTAAACGCAATTATCATATCACTGCGAAAACGTGAAACCAGCCTGAGCTTAAGCAAACATCACACGCCCCTCGGCTGGAGGGTGGTAAATACTTTGCTGGGAGGCGCGGGGTTGGATGCCGGGGATGAGGTTGTCCCATGTTTTGCCCGGCAAAGTGACAAACAAATCTCTGCCTCTTGCTCGCTGCGGCTGGGGATGTAACTTGGCCATGTGTTTTCCTTTTTTTTTTTTTCCGATTTTATTTCAATCTACCTTATTTCAGCCCGGTGGTCGCTCTGGTACAGCTGCAGGGCGCTGCGCTGCGGAGCAGGAATAGGGAAGAGCAGGAGAGGAGCAGGAGTGGCAGTGAGCGGGTGTATTAGCAGACAGCGCTGCCCGAGCGAGGCCCTGCATGCGCTATTAATCTGGCTGTGGCCACAGTTTGCCCCTAGCCCCACTCATAATGTCATCAAGATCTTAACTGTCCAAAGCTAAGTTAGAACAGCAAGGGATAATACCGCAGCTAGATAGCATCTGCACTGCCTCCTGCGCTAATGGACAGTTGTTCTGTAACCGAGTCTCCTGGCTCAGTGAGCCCTGCAGCGCGGAGATCTCGCTTTAATATTCGCTCCATGCAGACCTTAAAATCAAGTTAAGTTACAGTGCTGTCAAGCCTCTGACCACGGGTTGTTGTGCTGATGGTCCTCTTGTCACCAGCTGAGATGGAAGCTGCTGCCCAAGCAGCTGGGAGCTGCAGCGTGCCCCCTAAAGTCATTTTAGTACCAGATCCCAAATAAGTTTACTTGCTGTGGATTAAAGCATCAGTGCAGGCAACACCCACAGAATTCCGCTGCCTTGGAATGGGTTAGCAAACTACATCTCGCATTGTACAGAAACTCGTGTAAACTGTGGCTGGCAAAAACTGAGGCTGGGTTTCTGCCCTGCAGAGGGGAGTTTTGTATCAGGTCAGTCTGTCCGTGTGTGGCTCCAGCAAGGAGAAGACGCTGCTGTTTTCACCTGGCTGATGCTAGTGGAGGTCAATAGCGATGGAGGAATTCTTACTGCTCTGTGAAATCAGCAGTTATGATGATCTTGAGGTTGTGTGCTGAGACAGGCATGGCAAAGTGGTGATGGCAACGTAAAGGGCACGTGTTTGGAAGGAAGACAGTCTTGTCATACCAGCGTGGCTGTTAAATCATAGCTGAAGGCAGCAGAGAGAAGCCCTTAGAAACAGGCAAACTTCACAAGTCTTCCATTGCCCATGGATGTTTCTTGATCTGAGGGGCTAGAAACTGCAGTTTCTAATGGTCAAGGCATCTGATTAGAGTTGAAGGTGGAGGGTGGAATTAGCTCAGTAAAGTGAGTCTTAATAGTTGGCAGCAAGTCTCCAAGTTGTGTAAAGCTCCTACCACAATTGGCAACACATAACTGGCTTTGAGGTACTGGGGGAAGAAGCCCATAAAGGAGCCCCTTCTTCCCTCCCCAGGTCAGACCCTGCTCTCCCAGAGCCATGGGAAAGGGGCAGCACTCCTCTGCCCACACCTCCACTGGGCTGGGGCAGCTCACCCGAAACACCAAGTTCTGAATGCTGCTGGCACAGGGAGGCTCCTGGCTGTGACCAGAGTGCAGGTTCCAGCCAGGGGATCAACTGCAATCCTGCAACTGCAGCCAAGGAAAGTCCTTTTCTCAAGGTAACATGGAGCCAACAGGCCTGAGCATGAGGTTTGAGGTCAACGTGATGTACCTAGTCATGGCTGGGTCCTCCTTTGGGGGACAGACCGGACACAGGGAGCACGCCCTCACCAAAGCAGGGCTGGACATTCTGAAGCCTGCAAAACTGAAGGTGGGGAGCATTTTTGTGGTTGTCTTCAGCATCTGCGTCTGTCTTCTGACTTAACTGTACATTTTTCCAGCTTTTTTCTGATATTTCTGTCCAACTTGCTTAGGATTCAAGGCATTTTATTTCTGCTGTGACGTTCTGGTCAGATGTGGGCTCTTACTGGAGCTCAGCAGTGGATCCCCGCTGTACAGCTGTAAGAGAGGACAATGGGCATCCCAAAGCCTTTCCAGTGTCAGGCCCAGTCCTGGCAGACACTGGTCCACGTAAGTCTGTTTAGACACATGATCCTTCCCCTTGAGCTCACAGTGCCCAGGATTCTTGCATATGTAAATGTTTGCAAAGTCAGGGCTCTGTTTGTATTGCCTGTTTACTAATTTAAGTTTATATTTAAGATTCTGATGTTCAGTTTTTTTTTTTTTAATCCATCCATAATTTTAAGGAAAGGGTTGGATTTTTTTTTTGGTTTGCTTTTTAAGCAGATGTCTGAAATGTTCCTTGTGAGTTCAGCATGTTGCTGCAGTAGGTACAAAGTCTGGGTCCAGTGGTTTGAGGTGGGCTCCCATGGGTAGGGACACCTCCCACTGGACCAGGGTGCTCATGTCCATGTCATGGAAGCCCTCTGACAGCACTGCCTTGGTCTGACCCAGCTTGGAGACAAAATGCCTCACTGGTAGGGGATGGTGGTGCGGGTGTTTGCTCCTGCCATGCTCTGATTGTTGTGCGTGCAGAAGCAGAAGGCACTGGTCTTCAGGGCTGTCAGTCCAGCACTAAAAATTCCCCTTTCAACAATTGTCTTTTTTTATTAACACAAAAAAAAAAAAAAGAAATCCTGAGTAGGAGGGCAGGAAATTCCCCTTTCAACAATTTTCTTGTAAAATTAACAAAAAAAAAAAAAAAAAGAAAGCCTGAGCAGTCAGGCAGGAAGAAGTCATATTTTTCCAAAATACCCAGTGATGAATTTGGGAAAATTGGAGGGAGGCCAAGGAGCTACAGCAGAGAGTGAAAGTTGGGTGACTTTCCTGGGAGTGACCAGGGAAGCTTTCAAAGCCACCCTCCCACCCCCCGCTTCCCCACCACTGCCGCAGGAGAGGGAAAACCTTGGCGGGCAGAGGAGCCGCTGCCACCGCTGCAGCCTCCTTTTCTTGCTGCCAGATAAAGAGGACAGACTCTCCTTTTTCAGCCCATTCTGCTCACACAATGGGAGAGGGGGATCAGCGCCAAAATTACAAGTGTGAGGCCTTAATGCATCAGGTTGAACAATGGGCTTCGGAGGCGTCTGCCTTGTCGCGGGGAGCAGTACAGCTAGTTCTGACTACCCAGTGCCATGGAAAAAAACCTCATTGTCCTGGCGAAACGCTCCCCAGAATGAAAACACCCTCCTCCTCCTTTCTTCAGCTTCCTAATGGGAAGCAAAATAACAAACCAGGCCCACAATTAAACAAACATGCCACTAACCGAGCAGAGCTCAAGTGTAACAGATGTTGTTGCAGTTGGACCAGGCTGGGGGCCGGGAGCGAGCCGTGCTGGCTGGCTGCAGTTCCTGGGACACTGTCACTGCAAGGGTTTCTTTGCCACACCACCGCCTTCTCCCTCCACCAGTCTTTTTTCCTTTTTTCTCCACTGCGCCTTTTCCTTGCTCTCATCCTCACCTCGGCACATCCCACCCGCTTGTCCCACCTGGCTGCCCCTCTTCATCCCAACGTCTCGTTCATCACAGATGGTGATTTTCATTTTTTAACACTCAAAAACACAGACTGGATTTCAGAAAAGCCCAAGAAAAGAGGCAAAGCTGCTTCAATGCACTTCTTAACCGTTTTAATATAGGCTAATATATCAATTTTTCTCCATTTCTTTATTCTTGCTCGGATCCAGTGCAGGGATCAGCTCTGTCTCCTCACCGGCACACAGTCTCCACAAGGATGCTCGATGGCACCTCTCCATTCCTGCAGCCCCCCTGAGTTTGATCACTGCTCTTGCTGCTCCCAAAAATCACTGGCATCTCTGCAACACAAGAAATTTGATGTTGGAGATGTGACACAGATGGGTAAAGAAAGGCAAGCAAAGGGGAAGCTGCGTCCTTTCCATATTCAGCTGAATCCATCTTCTCTGGGGCTTCACAACTCTGGTGCAGTCCATGATGGGGCTGTTATTACCTCTGAGGGTTACAGTCCCCATCTGGCACCGACTTGATGCTTCTGACAGCTTGTGTACCCCTCAGCTTTGCTGGGATCTGTTCCTTCTGTGTCAAAGGGACCAAAATAATTTGGCACATCCCAGAGCTGGAGGCTGGTTGGCCTTGCTCACCCCCCTGCAAAGCTGTGCCAGGGTCATACACTGGCATCAGAGGAACTCAGGGATTCAGTGAGAGCCCAGCAGCCCTCCAGGGTTGGGCACAGTCTTCTCAGGTGTTTGGGTCACTCCCTAGAGCACAACCTCCCTCTCTCATCTGGGAGCCATGGTCACCAACACCTTGCTGAAGTGTTTTGAAGAGGAATACAGGGCTGTAACGTGGGGTATCTGTGGCCACACACATTTTTGGCTTGTCTTTTGTTCTACTTGCTCTTGCAAGTGCAAGGTCCTGTGCAGTGGGGTTTTGCTTTGCCCCAGGCTGCCGTGGCACAGTGACTTCTGCAACTATTAATAGCAGCCTAAAGATGTAAGAAAAGTTACTTCTCTTTCTCCTTCAAGCAGGGGAGCTGCAGGAAGTGGGAAGATCCCTGAAATCTCTCCTAAGCTGTCTCAGAACAGGGACTGGACCAGCCCAAAGGCCCCCGGAGTTGTGGCTCACCAGCATAGTTTGGGAATGGAGCATCCCCCATCTGCCACAGCAGTGCTGTGGGGTGGAGCAGGTAAGCACCACCTGATTGTGACATGCGACAGGCTAGATACCCTGGGGCACCAGCAATATTAAGCCAACACCACTTCTCAGTGCTCTGCTTTGATAAGGAGCCAGCCAAATGCATGGCTGATATGGACCAGGGCTGCCGGTTCACCACTCCAGTGGTCAGAGCAGGAGCAGCACAGCCACAGCTGGCTCTAACCAGAACTAGCACCCCTGTGCTCCCAGATCCCTAGCACAGCTCCCAGTGAGCTTTCCACTCATGACGACAAACTTGTGAGCAAACAACTGGGAGCCCTTAGCAAAATGCACTCCTGCTGTCAACCCCCCTCCAGTTCAAAATGAAAACCAAGTCCAGGTGAACATCCAGGTGTTCCAGACCAGACTGATGCTAAAGGTAAATCACAGCGAGCCAACCAACCCCATAGATCAGTTTACTTCTCACCTAAGATTTGAGGTTTTATACTTTTCAACTACTTACATTGAGACAAAGCAGCTCAGATGGAAAATTTGATCAAGGTATTGGTTTTTACTTCCTTCTCCGCAGTTGATACACAGATGTGTGCACATATGTGACTGCACATTTGATAAATACAGCAGCAGTTTTACAAGGTTGACTCCATTAGAACAGTTGATGACACAACATGACATAAAATGACTAGGAATTACCAACCAGAAGTGGATGTAAAATTATCAGACTTCAAGAAACTCAGGAGAAATCCTGTTCTATAAAACACTGGTGCTTTGTTCAAAAAATGCATCTCTCTTCTCACTGCCCTTCATTCCTCACTCCACCCCCTTCTTTCTCTCATTTGAAACTCAAATTTACCTCTGTTCAATTCCCACTCTGTTGCCTGCAGCACCTTTTATTTTCACAGCAGCTTGGCAATGCAGGTTTTGAGACTAAGACCCAGAGAGATGCACCTTGTTGTAGTAATGTATCTGGGCCATGGATGCACAGCAGCCTCCACTCCCGTGCTGGCTCTGGGGCTCACTGGATCCTGCTCTGAACCTGCTCAGGTTGCTGAGCAGCAAAGAAAGTCAGTTTTGGTTGGGTTAGTTTTAGCCAGTTCAACATGTTGAGGCAATTCTTTACAGGGTCAAGTGAGAAAGGGAGTGGAAAAGAGGGATGGATGGATGTTTGTCCTGGTTCTTGCTCAAGGCATTGACCTAAACATACTGTTTAACAGCAGTCCTCCACTTAGTCCCATCCCAGTGAAGACCTATGTGGCTTCTGTATTTTAAAGTCCATTTAATTTAGGTC
This sequence comes from Calidris pugnax, assembly GCF_001431845.1. Lineage (NCBI taxonomy): Eukaryota > Metazoa > Chordata > Aves > Charadriiformes > Scolopacidae > Calidris > Calidris pugnax. Next base: position 2,759,806 of record NW_015090851.1, on the reverse strand, counting down.
TCCTGTAAGCAGGACTATTTTGATAGAGCTGGGGAAATGATGACACAAATAGTTGACAACACAAATAGTTACGCTGGCAGATCAGAAGAGGTGGCAACCTCTGGATGGGAGCCATGAAAAGCAGCTGTGGACAGACACCTCTGCACCGAGCTCAGCTGCAGCTGAAACAGGATGCAAAACCTGGGGCTTCAATCACCGTTTTGTCAGGTCAAAGGAAGGGGCAGGGCAAATCAGCCCAGAGCAAATGAAAACGATTCTGAACGTCTGCTCATAAAACCAAAGGGGACTTTTTTTTCGTTGAAATTTGAAAAGATTTGGCTAATCCTCCGCCATTCTGTTATTTCTATTGTTGATCTAGTCCCTGGTTTAATTCCCATCCCAGACAAAAGCAGAAATGCCGGGATACCACAAGCAGTTGTTGGTCTCTGTAGCTCTTCAGGCCAGGTGGAAGCAGAAGTAGTGGGGATTTCTCGTGAATTGTCCACCTGGTTTCTAAAAGTGTGTCTGTACTGTCCCTTGAGTGTCTCTGCCTCCTCTACAGCAGATACTTTGCAGATATATTGCACCAGCAAAAGCAGCCTTTCTGACTGTTATTTGGCTGCAACATCTCAGATGCCTCAGACTCAATGAGCTCTTGAGAGGTGTAACCTCCCTGCATGGCTTCAGGTCCAACTAAGCACTTACTGGAAAGAGAAGGGGAAACACCCTGTGTGATACAGAGCAAAGAATAAAGGCAGGGCAGGCTTATAAAAGCCACTGCAGGACAGCGATTCCCAACCATTGTTGGGAACAGCCCTCAGGAGAGGTGCTGGAAGTGGAATAGTTTGCAAGAGCCCTGAGGGACCAGGGCCAGAGCAAGGGAGATATCAGCCAGCTTAAACCCCCTCACAGGACTCAGCACAACTTGGAAAGCAAGGGATCAGGTTTTTTTCTCTCTGGGAAATGGGGATCTAAGGATGCCATCTGATTATGGCTCTTCTGATGGAAAGGGCAAATCCAGAGCATCACATAACCTTATGATCTGCTCACCCTTAATCCAGTGATTGCTTTCTCTTTCAGTTCCTTCTTCTGCTCCTCCTGGATGGAGCCCTCACTTTTGCAGAGCACTGGCGATGTGATACCGTGCTCCAGCAGGCCTGGAGGAGCCTTGCTCGTTCCAGTGCCACCATCAGGAAGAAAACATGCCCTTTCCTTAGTCAGACCAGTCCTGGAGAAGCCTTTAACCCTCAGGCCACTGCTGAGAGGATGCCTGACACCCGCCCATGCCTACAACCATGCAGGAGATCTCTCTGATGCAAAGCCCCTTTGGCCCTGTGCTACTATGTGGGGCAGCCTCCTCGCTCTTTGCATTTCAATCGCATGCATCTACATCCAATCATCTGGGAATCTTATCGTCACTCACATAAAGTCCCCTCTGATCCATAATTACAGGGGCCAAACTGAGAGGGTCCTTAAACTGTTTGTGAGTCAGGTGATCAGGATGTGGCCTAAGGTATCAAAACTTCCAGCAATAAAGGGGACATCATCATTAGGTAACCCCCTTCAGGGGCTGGTATGTGGCAAGCACTGGAATGCACCACTTTTCTTCAGTCTTGCTTGATATAATTACTTTCAGCGTTATTTAAAGCTCTGACTAATCACATGGCAATGGCCAGGTTTATAATGCAACTGTGTGTAGCCTGGAGCAAATTCTGACATAATTACACTGTATAAATTCCTCCATTAGAAATGACACCGCACTGGCATTGTGTACAAAGCAGCCATGGTCCAGTCAACCGCCTGTGTGAAAATCTGTCTGACAATTGTTTACCCTGTTGGTATCTTATTGACACTTCCTACAATGATGAAACTGTTACATGACAGTGAATGGGAGCCAAAGGCCCGAACGAGTTTCCTCTCACTCGCTTCAAGTGCAGTCATTTTCTTGCCTGGTTTTCCCCAGATGAAGGCTTGCCCAGTTCTGATCGCTCTGAAACGGAAAGAGAAGCATATGGTTATGGTACAAATCACAAAAGCCCATAGAAATCCTGGTTGGGGTTGCATCATTTGCCCCAAGGAGGGATTGCTCCCCTAGGTCCTATCCCTTCACTACAGCGTGATTATGGGCCATTTTAGGATTCGTTCCCACCTGGCATCGCCTTGTGCCATGGCGGGGTAGCGGGATCCAGGCTGTGTTCCCACTGCTTTGTGGCACGTGCCAACAGAGCGGCAGGGCGTCACGATGGGCTAATTGGTCAGGCCCTGGCACGTTGAGCTGCAAAATGATTGCGTGACATATTTGCTTCCCACCACAGTGTCAGGGCTGAGGGACATTTGAATGGCTGGAGGAGAGGGAGGTCCTCTCGGTTGGGAGGGAGATGAAACTCTCAGGGCTGTGGCCAACACTATTTGGGCACAGGAAGCCAAACTCCTTTCCAGTTTTGGAGCACTGATTCAGTGTAGGGAAAGGAAGGATTTTGTCCTTCTTGGTCATTGTCTTGTATAAGGATAGGAAAAAAAATAATTGGGAAATACTCAGTAATCTGGAGAAATGCAATGAATGCAATGAATATCCATTATGAAAACAAAAACTTGTAGAGTACTTCAAAGGCATCTCCCTAAGGAAGGTTCAGGAGGAACCCTCTGAAAATGTATGTTAAACAGGCTTGCTGGCAACAGGACACCAACAAATGGTTCAGAGGACAGGGGATAGAGGAGTATGACCCCTCTAACCTGGGAGACTTGAGATAATTTGAAGTATGGGGAATGGGATCAGGAACCTTTCCAGATCTTTAATTTCAAGCTGGCTCAGGAGACTAGAAGGCCTTCAACACAGGCAAACCTGAGAGAAATAGAGGGGGTTTTGAGTTATAGCTGAAAAAGAGGGAGAACTTGTATACCTGCATCCCTGTCTATGGAAGATTGTTGCTTGCAGCACGTTGTCGGTACCAGTTAATTTACAAAATCCCAAAAGACTGAGTTTTGTCATTTCCCCATAGAATAGACTATTCTTTAAAGGATGTATTGTCGTGTCCATTTGGAAATCTTTGGGGCTTTGTGTAATACTTGTAACATTGGTAGCATTGTCCATTTTCACCAGGTAAGAGCCAAACTCATTAATTCCCCCCCACAAAAAGCTGAGGCAATAACCCATGTCTTCTGTTTGTTTGTTTTCAGCCTCATCAGGAAAGCTGTGACCTGAATGCACCACAGTTTCCCTTCTAAGCAGTAAGTAATGCCCCTTAAACACAGATTTTTCCTGATGGTATTCAGAGGCTGGAGGAAAATATTGAGAGGCTGGTGCATGTGCGGGAACAGTGGTGTGGTCCCCTGTTTGTCTTCCCAAATCCCAGTGTCCCCACACTGAGCTGGGTCCCTGTGGGAATACAGTGTTTTTCCCCAGTCCCACTGGCATACGGTGGGACCTGAGCAGTGTCCCCCTTCTCTGGGGTGGCATGTCCTTGCCTTGGCGAGGAGGAGCATGGAAGAAGTTAGCACTGCTGTTCTGTGGCAAACCGAGCTGTGGCTAAAGGAGTATTTAGATACCCTGGGCTGCCAATTCAGAGCTTTCCTAAAACCAGCAGTAAAATTTGCCTCCCATTCCTTTTTAGGAAAAGAAAGCTGTAGTATAAAGTCCCATTTTCTAGGCATTAAAAGTTTACAACCCACACCATTAAAAGCAGCATTCTGTGTCAAACTTAAGACTTTGGTCTTCAGGAACAGCTAGGAGGAAAAGAGAAGGTTCCCTGTTTGTTCTACAAAACAGGAAAGCGGTTGCTTTCTATACTGTAAATATGCATTAGAAAGCTCTTATAGACTCGTGCTGGGGATTTGATGTTTTTAACTGACTACATTCCTTACATTTTTGTATAACTGCCAAGAAAGCTAAATAAAATGGCTTTTTTAGTGTTTTCTCTAAGAATAGCCCTGCTTCTTTGTAAATATAGCGAAGGAATTGTTGATAATAATTCTTTGGGAGAATAACTGGTGTTATTGATGTTAAAAGTAGAAAGATTGCTGTTTCTCTGTCACAGAAATACAGCTAACCGAGTGGGCTGGGACTTCAGAAAGCCTGAGCATTCCTTAGCCAGTTACTGAGATTAGATTGGTTTCATTCCTGTGCCAGAAGGTGTAGAATCAGAGCAGACCAGCACTGAAGCTCAAGTGAAAAAAAAAAATATAATATTTGCATTTTCATTCAGAATGCAAAACTGAACTTTTTCCCTCCTTGTTTGCATTTCTCAGTTTGCAGATTGTTCTGCCAGCTAACAATTTACCCTGAAAAACTGGAGATTAATCTACTCGGTCTGACTCAAATATGCACAATTAACATTTGGGCACCCCTAAACCTCTGCAGTGTTAGGTGAAGTCCCATCCTCCCGAGAGACCAGTGGGCAAAGGATGTCATTCTCATCTAGAAGTTGGCAAGTTGAGCCAAATTTTAGACTACAGGCCCCTGACTGTTGTTGGTTTGATGCCCTTCATATGCCAAGACCTTAGATGTTTTTTGTAATGCCATATGATAAACTAGTGATAAAACCAGGATTGCAGCATGAGAATTTGAACCAGCCTACGCCATGCTCCGACTGCTAAATGTTGCTGTCATCCAGGATTGGTGGAATGTTCGAAACCCACTCGTATGTCACTTCCAGGAAACAAAAAAGCTAAAACTAATTTTTTAGGGTTGACTGAAAGCATCTGCCTTCCCTACAGTTGAGGCAACCTCTCACAAAAGTTCTCTGTCATTAACCAGACCTGCACTTCAGTTAAGCATGCAGAGATTTGGTGCCTGTTCAACCGGGCCTCGTCAGGGCTGGTAACCCTCGTTAGGATTATTTTTCAAAACAGAGACTCGGTGGGGCCAGGCTGTAGCATAGGCTGCCCAGATGCTGCCTTCTGTTTGTTCTGACTCTGTCTCCTCCTCGTTTCACTAGTTGCTCCCTGCCTCTGCAAGAAAAGATGGTAAATGGTTGTTCCTGATTCACCTTTGCCAGTGCCACTCAGCGGTTTATAGACCTGTGTTATATTCTCCCACTCGTTTATTTCCCAAACCAAAATGCCCCAGTCGCTTTAGCTATACCTCATAGGTATACAGTAGATAAGAATAGGATAATTTGGGGAAAAGAGGTAACCAGTCAATCCTGTCATGACTTTTTTTCCCTCTATTGTCCGTTTGGTTACACTGTCTCCTTGTCAGTGAGATTTACTCTGTGCCAGATGGCATTTATGGCCAAGCATCTTGGCATCTTTTGAGCCAAAGGAATGCTTCTGTGTTTCACCTCCAAGTCTGCACATGTGCCACAGCTTTGATGATGTTCTCTACTCAAAGTTACAATATCTAGAATGACACCAGAATTCGTGCAGCCTGTAAGAGAAAGGCATCTCATCATCTCTGCAAGTGACTTGTGAATGTGAGGTGAAGAAGGGTGGAAGACAGAGTTCCTACCCTGTAAGGATTTTCAAAATTTGAAAAATTAAAATAGCCCCCAGTAGTCCCCTTATCTATCAATTTAAAGAAACAAACAAAAAAAATAAAAAACCCAACAACACCCAAACCCAACTTGTTTTTCTCAAGACTAAGAGATGCCACACAGGCTGACTACAGCATTAATGAGCTTGTCTGTGCTTTAGGAAATTCAGATTCAGATCCTTCACCTGTCAGTTCCAGCACCCATCTGGGCTGTTGGCTGCTCTGCTTGTATTCCTAGATCCCGTGGTGTCACTGCTAGTTCCAAATCTGGGTTGAAGCTCAAGCAGGTAGGACCTTGTTCAGATCCAAAGAGCAGTTAATTTATCAGGCTCGCAGAACTTCAATCCTGAATGAGGACAGAATTATGAAAATTGATTGTCCTATGAGGTTGCTGTCATTCAAAGCCAAATCCCCGTGCTAAACTTGATTTGTTTTTTCCTTTTGCTGCTCTTTTGAAAAGTCTGAGCACTGTGATAAGGACCTAGGGATTGTGTGGAGTACAAAGAGAGAAGAACAGGTTAAACATTGCAGATGTGCTCAAACTGGGGTTAGGGAGAGAACCCTATGGGAGAAGTAATGTGGAATCCAAACCACTTTGTGACTTCTGCATAACTGGAGAATTGAGCCATAATGGGATGCAGAGTGTCAGCATGTTTGTCTGCCCATGAGAGGCACAGCTTCTTTTAAGTTGCCTGGACCACAGGCCCCAAAAGATCCTGTACTAACTATAGGATAAAATAACTGTTGGCTCCCTGAATCCCTCCATGGACCTAAGTAAGAGGGATGTGAGTGAGGGCTGAGTTCCCAGAGTGGGTGTTGGGAGCACAGTGTGAGAGCGTGCGATGCTGTGCAGAAACACAGCTTAAGGTCAGACTCCGCTCTAAAGCTTCCTCAGAATCCCAAATCCTCTTTTTATATGAGTTTCACTCAAACACAAACAATTAAAGAATTTCATCTTCTCCTGCAACGGTGGGAAAGCCTGGATGCTTCCCTGGTCTCTAAGCTCTATGAAATAACTCCAGAGTGTTCCCTAGATGAGGGTCCTGCTTGGTGTCAGACAACCCATATCTTTGTGTTTGATACGAATAAACTGGTCGCTGGTGCCAGTTGGCTGTGGGGAAGAGAAATAGCACAGCCTGTTGCAAAGAAGGAGGAGAAAAAAAAAAAGGCAGTATTGAGCCTCCTGTCTGCTTGTATGATTGGAGCCATTTGACAAGGACTCCCATCAATGGCAGCTTTTCAGACACCTCAGTGTGGGCACATGTCCGCTATCTGCCTCCTTTTATGTTTCCCCTCCCAAGGACAACACCCACGCCAGCTTTCAAGCTTGAGCATCATCTGTTTTGATGTCTGCCCGGAGCACAGGGAGATGCTTTTTGTACTTTTAATTTTGGAATTTGCCCCATTAATAGCAACGGTCAGGTGGGAAAAGGGAGAAGCTTTCCCCCTGGGCCAGATCGCTCTGGATGCCAGCGGCTCTCTCATCACCAGGGGTTTGTCAAAGCGTGCAGTATGCTAACATCCTGCCAGCTCACCTTTCGCAAGCTGAGTCGAAAGCATTAGTCCCACCAGTGCAAATAAGGTGTCTGCCACATGTCTGCTGGTTTCTCCCTGGTGCACTGAGGCAAAGCAGCCCTTCCTTGTCAGCCATTGACCAAAACTGTTGATTCTGGAACAACTGACTGTGCTGGTCGTGAAGGATGCCAAAACCTCATGAAAGCTGGGAAGCAAAGGTGTTTTCTTTTTAAATGAAATAAGCTGTAGAAGGAATTTCCCTGAGAGCTTGTTTGATATCTGGAGTAGAAATGGCTTTCCTTCTCTATCTCTGCCTACTCAACACTCAGAATCACATCCAGAGAGCCTTTAAACACATTTCTCCTCTCCAGACTCCTTACGTTGGAGTTCCTCTGCATTTATTTCTAGACAGATGGTGAATGTTGCAGGTGAGTCCAACTTGAATTTGCATGCTGGGTTAGTGTAATGGACTTAGTCCAGTTTAGGGAGAATATAGCAGTTGTAGAATACATTTTCTGTTGTACCAAACATTACTGGCAAGGTTGAGCTGGAGGAAGACCGGTCCAGTTTGGTTAAACTGTTAAAATCACAGCCAGCTCCTGAACTGCTTGTTAAAGCTCAGGTCTGGTACATCCCACTTTATGTACTACATGCTCTCTGTTTTCCTGGGAGCCACCCCTGCTCAGTTTAGCAGGCAATTCTCCCCTTCCCCTCCCCACCAGTAGGATGAGGGGAGATTTCTGGCCAACTCCAGGCCCCAGGGTCACCCAGACACCTCTCGACCCCCTTGACTTCCTTGAGAAACAGCTGTGGAAAAGGAAAGTACACCCCAAGACCTGTGTGTCCCCAAAGCAGCACAGACCTGCCCTCTTGCTAAATGCTGCCCTGTGTTGTGTGACTGAGGCAGGACCTTGCAATGCAAAATGTGTTTTTCAGATACACAGGAGAGCAACCCCGCAATAAGAGCGGCTTTTAAAATACAGGTCTTATTGAGAGGAGTGGTAAACCCAGCTCTACCTGTACCTAAAGCTGTGAGCCTAATGCTCCTTGGCTCCCGTAGGAAACAGGACCTCTACCAGCATCCATAAATAAATATCCCCCTGTGTCTTTACATGCTTTAATACCTTTGCAAGCCTGGCTCCTTGCCTATTTCCCGTACTGGGCTGCTGCTGCTTTACTTTTGCCCGGCAGCAGGAGCAAGGAGCTCAGCTGTAATTTGGGGCTGTGTTGTGCTAAGTGCTGTACAGGCACAGAACAAAAGACCTCTGACCGCTTCCCAGCATCTAGCTGTTGTTGTTTTAAAAACAACCCTCCCTGATTCTCTTTTATTTTTTTTTTTTGTCTTTTAGACATTGTTTTCTTGCTTCCTTTATATTCCTGGTGCCTCCGAGCTAGAATACCTTTGCTGAGCTCCTGAGTGAGCCAGGCCGACCAGCCACATGGAAAGGACTCCTTACCTGTGTCACGCTTATCTGCAAGTGGTAAGTGTGGCTGGAGCAGAGCTGTTGAGGGTTGAAATGAAGGGTGTCAGGGGTAATGCTGAACAACAAACCTAGTGCTTCAAGGGTCCCACTGGGATTGGGGAACATAAGCACTGCTGGAAAGAAAAAAGAAAAAAAGAAGAAAAAAAAAAAAAAAGCAAAAGTTTGGACCACAGAGAACTGAGCAGAAGCAAACATGTTACAGAAAACTGGAAAGCTGTGCTCCAAGAGAGGCACATGTACCCCAGCTGCGCCTGGAGCGGGTGGGTTGTGCTTTTCCTGCACCCAAGCTATTTATTCGAAAGCAACTACCAAGACGGGATTTGCTCCAGATTTATGTCAAGGAGCTTCATTTCTTGCGTCTTGAACCTTAACTAGGGAACAGTTATTGCACTAGCAATCAACCAACCTTGGGTTTGAGCTCCGTATGATGATTTGCATCCATCCCTGAGTTATATAAATCTAATCCACCATATTTTAAAGAAATAGTCCTTGAGCTGGTGTCTCTTGTGAAATCCCAATGGGAGAAGTGTGTGTTCTGGGTGCTTTGATGCATTTCAGGTTCATTTTGGGGCTCTGCAATTCATGGCAGCTGGTTCTCTGATTATTTTATATTAAGGACCAACTTCCAGTAACATCAGTGGGAGCAGGATTTTAGCTCTAAAGCTATTATTAACTAATGCAGCACAACAATGCCTGGCTTTCGTTCTGTTTTGTTTTCTCCCAGGGTCGGAACGTGTGTGTATCCCATTAACTCTGTCCTCGCTGCTCTCAAGATGTTCCGCACAAATGATTTTATTTTTTTTGTAAGAAAATATATTTTACTAGGCAGTTTTATGAGAGCTGACAAAATGCCTCATAAATAACCCAGCAGGAAATATGGGGTAAATAAAATTTTTACAACTTTATCATAAACCTGAGAAGTCTTTGGTTCCTTTTCGAATGGAATGAGCAAGGTATTTCATTAAAGGAAAAGACATGCTTTCTAAAGCCCAACAATTATAGACACAATGCCTTTTTAACCTGCAATTCAGTCAAACAGGTTTGGTGGCAGTGGAAAATGTTAAAGGCCCTGTTTTGGCACTTTGGGTCATGCTCCCCACAGATCAATTTGTGCTGTTGGTTCCCTACACAGCAGAGCTGGAGAACTGGTGTGTGCCTGACCTGCCCTCAAAGGATCCAGGACCTCTACGGAAACACATATCTGGGGGGACATGCTTAGGACAGGCTGAGGTTTTATATTGCCTTTGAACATCTCCTAGTACAGGGGGCTGTGGCTGGGCCCCTAAGTGCAAAGGGAATACAAACAAATATGGTCCTCAGGTCTTCAGCACAAGCCTGAAATGTGATGATTTGGTCAAAGACCAAGAGTCTGAAATAGAAACGCTTGGAACAAGCCTCAGTCCTTGAACTTTGCGTGAAGGGGGAATTTAGCTCTCAGCAGGAGGATCTTTGACGTGTGATATTTTGGTACTGTGGGAAGGCGGGAGGGGGTGTCACTTTTAAGTTCTTTGCACTTGTAAAAATTCATACTGACATCCATGACTATTTTCTACTTACAGTGAAACAGAAATTTGGCAAAATAGAACTTATTCCTGGATGCCTAAGAGGTATGGAAACTACCTCACAAAGGAAGCGGTAAAGTGCCATTGTACACCTACTTGGTCTGATGGAATACCAGAGGAAATTATCTGGAGTGAAGGTCTTTGCCATTTCTCACACCTCTGGTTCTCTGATCCTCCCTATTTGTGTCTCTGGGTTGGCTAAAAACAGAGAGAATAGTCCTGAAAAGGCTGAGCTTCACAGAAGAATTGGAGATGTTCAGGTATGCATGTTATCTTCCCTGCATTGAGAGCAGGGCTCTCAGATTCAACAGAAGGAGACCAGAGTGGACTCCACCACCCAGGCCTCACCCTGCTGGCACCTCAGGTTGTACTGCACAGCTATGGCCCCCACCCCTCCTTCAGGGCGTTATTGCATAAAGCCCACCACCCAGGGTGGTACGGGCCCCTCCTTCCCTTGGAGGCACTGTTGCATTCCCCTGCCTTCCCTCCTAGTCCCTCCCTGCTAGATAGCCCTTCCCCACCCTCCCACCAGATCACCTAGGTCCTCAGGACATCTAGTGCAACTTCCTACAGGAATGTCATGTCAGGAAAGCATTTAAAGCCTTTGTGGCTCTAATGCCGTGTAAACAAGGAGGTAAGCCCACCCCACATCACCACTCCAAAGCCCTTTTGATGTTGATTTCTTTTATGGCCACCAGCCATACTTTGGGAATGGGACACCTCCAGGAGAGCTGGTCCCTGCACCAACAGGTTTGCGCTCCTGCAGCCTGGTCCAACATCACGCTGAGCACTCAAGAGCCCTAGCTGGCTTTCAAGCCAAGTCAGGGTGTCCCTGGGAGCTTTGCCTGTATAAGGGCTCCAGCCTCTGGCACGTTGTCTGGAAAGCGCTGTGTAAATAGGAGAGACAATTATTGCAGCCCTTTCCCGAAAGGAAATTCCATATTGGCACTGAACAGCACATTAGTATGGCAGAGCACAGCCCTGATGGAGCGGGCTGGGCTGCGTGCAGGGCTCTGCCCTCCCCCAGCAGCCACTGACAACATGTTGAGGGAAATTGGCTTTTCAGTGGGACACGCCGCTTTAGCGAAAGCCCATATGTTACCGAGTTATCAGCTCTGAATCCCCTGTATTATCCCCACGCCTCTGTCACCGCCCCCCTGCCTCTACCCTCCCCTCAGGCCCCCACCCCGATGCAGAGGTTAAATAAAATATCATTTCCTTCTGATTTAGCCTTTGTCTTTGGCAATCAAAATGCCCTTCAGGCCCCTGTGGAGTCAACCTTCCAGGTCAGGGTAGGACATGGGAAACCCCTTCCCAGGCATTTCACTGTAGATAATGTCATGGCTGATTCATGAGATCATTCAAAGCGCTGCCTTCCGCTACCGCTGCTTTCGGTGCTGATGCTCCTTGGCTTGGGCTCTACCTCCTCTTCCCCCCCCACCAACACCACCTCTCCTTCTGCTTGTATTTCATAAACCATCTCCTGGGCAGCTGGGAGACACAGGAGGAGAGGAAAAATAAAGGGCAGGTTAGGTCTCCTCCAGCAAGCCTCCGTGCAGGGAAGGAACAGGCTGGGTGAGTCGGAAGAGCCAGTGAACTCTTTCCCTGCTCCAGGAGGGGTTGACCCCAGGAAGCAGCAATGCTCTTGCAATCCTACGGCTCCTGTTTGGGCTCCTGTGTGCATGGAGGAAGCACGAGGGCTCCTGGTGTGACACTGCTGGGCAGATATAGCGAGAGATGGGGGAACATATGTATACCTGCCTATAGAAGCATCACCTGTGTGTCATTCCTCAGACTGAGCACGCAATACAAAACAATAGCATATATTTTTATTTACTATACCTGCTTTAATCTCCTGCTGAGCAACTCCTTCAAAACTTCCCTCTAATATAACACCCAACAGAGATCGTGTCAGTAAAAGAACTGATGGTGTAAGGGGAAGACCTATAAAGCACAGTATATTCCCTTTATTATGGCTTGCTGTTATTTTAACCTCTCCTTCCTTGTGTAGTTTCACATACTTGAGTTGAAAGTGCAGCAGCAGCAGGGAGACAGAGCGCACAGACTTCACCTTGTAATGTGCAAACACAGGTAAAATGGGAGGTCAACAGTGGTTTTTGTCATTTGTGTGGTCTCCAAGGTAAGTAGGATAACCATGGAAGGAAAGTCCAGTACCAGTGTCCTGTGCATCTTGCTGGCCAGGTTTATCCATTTCCCATGCAGTTAGGTGTGCAAACATGTGATTGGGGAGGGGAGGCCATGCTGCTGTCGTGGACGTGCAGCAGGTATACACAGGGATGCACTCTATATGAAAGCCTCCGTGAGTGCAGGGCTTTCATCCACCCTCCTGTCTGATCAAAACTATTCTGGATCAACCCCCTAGGCAGGGATACATCCTGGTAGAAAATCATGCTGGTGAAAACTGTCAGTGAGTCATCAACAGTCATCCCCAACCAGTGCCTGTTGACTGATACTACTGATATAACTGCCAGGTCCGTCCCAGGACTCAGCCCCAAACGTCTTCCTGCTGTCTGCTCTCTGTAGGAGGGCAGGTAGGGATGCAGGAAAAGGCAAGCACAGAGTAAAGGTCTGGTTGTGTGTGTGTGCATCCACCTTACCATGGGGTTATCCCTGGGTCAAAGCACCCTGTACCTTTGGTGGATGGAGCTGTAGGGAATTAGCTCACGGGAGTTTGGGCTATGAGGCCATTCCCTGGTTTTCCTTGCAGAAATAGAGCCTAATTATCTATTTATTTATTTATTCATTAATCAGCAGCCTCCTAAATAACCACCTTAAGCATTTCAAAAAGCCAGGCTGGCAGGACATGAAAATCAGAGGGAGACAGCAGGGAGGGGAAAGCGCCTGAGAGCCGGGAAGAGAGGACAAATGGCCCCCACCCCAGCCATGGTCCCAGCCCCCCATTCTCACCCTGCTAACATCCCTCCCTTTGGTAAACAGAGACAGGCAGGTTGGCACCTTGTCTCCTGGGACAAAGGAGCTGGCCCTTTGTTTCGCTGTGTGACTCCCTGGCAGATGGGGGCTGGAGGGTGCCTGAGGGGTCTTGTTCAAGGAAAGCCTCCAGTATGCAAAATGCACCCAGGGGCAGGCGGGAGAGCCCTGGGTTGCCTCCTGTGAAAGAGCTGGGTGAAACAGTTTCTATCTCCCTACAGTTCTTTTTTTTTTGACTTTGAGAAAACATAAATAGACTGTAGTTTTCCTAACTGAGCCTCTTGTTTTTATAGGAACTGAAAGGGAAACCTGGGATTTGGAGCCAAACCTTATTTCTGGAGAGGGAGAAAGCCAAAATCCTGACAGCAGGAATGTGTGCATATCTTAAATATTTAAAATTCTTGCGCAAAATTTCTTAGGAGGTGAGAATCTGGCCCACAAATCAGTGATATGCAAGTTTTACAGAGTCCTAATACTTGCCAATCCCTGCTTCCAGTCCCGAGGGTTTTACTGGGTTTTATTCTTGTTGCTTTCAGGGGGTGAGCGAGGCAGACAGAGAGGAAATAGCCAAGCCAAGGCACAAGACTTGATGAGAAGCCCACAGTTAGTTGGTCAGTTAGTCTGTCACCCACTGGTGAGTTTTAACTAGTTGTTCTTCCAAAGCTGTTGCACTGCATCTGTGGCCTAGCCTTTCTGTACATGCTTCCTCCACCCCCCCACACCACAGAAAGCAGGGCTGAGGCAATTAAATGACTAAAAATATATTGATGTCTTCAGGGAAGGTGTCAGGCACTGCATGAGGAGACTCGTGGCCCATTCCCATACTCATGGCAGCTATGAGTGCATGGCAACTCCGCTCTGTCCTGGTGGATGGAGGATCTCTGGGTTGAAACCAGTCCCGGTCAATGGACCTGTCGTGCTGGTTTGGAGGTCTTGGACCGGCTGGTAACAGGAAGATGCCTACACTGCTGTTGGCATGATTTTGTCCCCTTGTTTCATTATTTTCCTTCCCTACTCTGACCTATTATTAACAGACCCACCTTCTACCTAGTGCTTCTGTTTCCCCTGATATATTTGTAAAAGGCCTCTTATTCTCCTTAATCCCTTTGGCTATAATTAACTCATTCTGCATTTTTGCTGCCCTTATCTTTTCCCTGCAAGCCTTAACTGACTGAATATTCTTGTTTGGTTGCCTCCCTGTTTTCCATTTCTACTGAAGGTTTTCTTTTTAATCCTTAGATCTCTGAGCAGGCTTTGCACACACTTATTTCTTGCATTCTTCTTTATTTACTCTTCTTTTTCTCTCCCGCCTTACTTATTGTGCATGTAAGGACTCTTGCCTGCCTTACACATGGGTAGATTTTGGGACCACCTCACATAGTACCTTACTTCCCCAATTTCTTAATTCCTCTCAACGCATTCGTTTTTTTCCTTTTACGCTATAAGATATTTTTTTTTGTTCGTGTTGAATTTGTCCTTTCTACTTGGGAGATTCCCACCTTCTCAAGCAGCTCATTACTTCAACCTAATATCTTTTGTTCTACAGAAAACATGCAAAGTAAAAACTATGTCTGTTTAAAAAAAACAGTATTTGTGTGGGGTTAATTTTTGATCCAGAAAACTAGAGGGGTTGAATGTGGGCTCAGTGCTATTCAGGAAGGTGGATTTTGATTCTTGGTGCCAAGACTGTGTTTAGAGTTTGGGTCTTTATAACATCCTGGCGTCTCTTCCCAATGGGACTCTCCAGACAGCCCTTTCCTTCACTCCTTTCAGTCCCCAGCTTTTCCTCCATGTCTCTCAGTTGTGTTTGTCTTTACCATGATGGCTTTGAGTGGATTTTATTTTCTTCTGATGCATTTTACGTCTTGTGCTGGCAGCGATATCTCCAAGGGGGCTGCATTCCTGCTGCTGGGGCTCAGCTGGGAATTAGAGTGTTCCCTCACAGGCAGAGGAGCAAATTTATGGCACATGGTGAGAATCCAGGGTATTTACCTGAGGGGAAGGTGCTAGGGGTTGGGATGATGCTGTGTGGCTGTGGACATGAGAGCCCGTGGGGGACAGTGGAGACCTGTCCGCCATCGCGGGGCTGAGGCAGCCTGCCCTGACCACCATTTTAGCCTGCAGAAGAAGGGGGCCTGGGCCACTCGCTTGCTTCTTGGCTGGCTGCTAACACCCACCTCAGGAGCAACCATGGCAGGAGGAAGAAGGCTAACAAGGAGCTGTAAACAGAAGAGGAATTCTCCAGCTATGCTTTTCCTTTCCCTCCTGCAAGCTTGGCTTGAACACCCAGAGGAGCATCTGCCAGGCTGTGCAGGTACATGTAATTTGGTGGGTGGGGATGGTGATAAGTAGCCCATTCTTTTGTCCCTGTTGTTGTGGAAACAGAGGCTAAAAGAAAGTCCCTTGGAGGGGAGTCACAGGGGAGCTTGTCCTGTGTGGTGTCAGTGCCCAGGAGGCTGCCAGGGTGGGTGGTGAGGGCCTGGCCTGGCCACTATCTTCTCCATGAGCAAACAGGGCCACCTGAGCCCAGCAGCCTGTGCCACTTGCCCTGACAAAGGGCAACCAGCTCAGCGGGGTTTGAAGAGGGGAAAAGACAACCAGATTACATTTTTTTCCCTACTGCTAGCTGCCATTCTCCTTTCCACTATGATCCCCCAGGTCTGGACCTCCATAGAGGTAAGAGCTGTGCAGCTCGGACAGCAGGATGGTGGCAGGGAGGAAGGAGGCTCATGACAGGCTTCCCTCCTCAGGTTCTTCCCTCACCAGTATCATGTAGGTCCTGCCCTAGCTGTCAGCCAACTGCCCGCTCCAGCCTGTGCTCAGGCCTGAGGGAGGGCAGCAGCAGCTGCAGATGGCCATGCCCACCTCCCATTTTGCCAGCCTTGGAGCCCAGCATCACTCTTGGCAGCAGCCATGGACAATTTTTGCGCCCATTGCTCTCCTCCAGTGTCAGGCTTTGCCGCTGCGGTTCAGCAGGGCAGAGCCGGGGAGGGAAGGAGGAAGAAGGTTGGGGGGGACAGCTTTACAGAAAAAAAAGTGAAACGGCAGTCATTTGGGGCCTGGGCACGCTGGTGGTTTTGCCGCTTCCGTTGCCTGATCCACCTTTTCAGACACGCATGAGGAAACTTCTGAGAAAGGGCCCTGGGCTGTCCCTGGGTGCTTCTGTGTAACCATGCACGGGTGTGCGAGCAAACACACACTCGCACGCCGGCCAGGAGCCCGGCTGCTCCCCAGCACACACTCAGGCCTGCACACCTACCATCCGCCTTCCACAGAAGAGGTTTCTTTCATTTCCTGTGAGAGGAGGAGGTGGGAGAGAAGGAACTTGAAGGCTGCGAATTCCTCAGCCACATATCTCACCTCCCTCTCCTTTCCTATGCTGCCTGCCAGCTCCACGTTCAGAAGCCATGGCTCCCGCTTCCCATACAAATAGGCAAGGCTGAACAACCATGCTTTTAAAGCTTGTGAGACATTTCTGCTGCTTTGTGATGATTTTTTTTTTCCCCTCACATTTGTGTGCTTTGCCTGTCAGAGTCACCTCAAGGCTGCTCTAACCTTATGGAGCCAAGTTGCTGTTTAGCTGGTTAGGAGCACAGGCCTGCCTTGTGCTGTGGTTGAAGCACTTTTTTTTTTCCCCTGAGTTGTCCCCTTCTTGCCCCCAGCCAACCCCAGGAAGCTTGTTTTCATGCATATTGACAATTACCCTGTGCTGGAGCAAGGCTTTTCCAAACCCTTAGCAGTATATGTGGCATTTCAAAGGGATATTGCTGTCAAGCACCCAGCTTGTCACGAAACCATGAGCTGGAGCCACTAAAGCAGCAGGTGGTAACCAGGCATGTTAGGCTAATCCTCAGCTCTCCTAAACCAGAGTTACTTTCCCTCATGAGCAACCAGGACGAGTACAGGAGAGGCAGAGTGTTTCTGTTTCGGTTATTTGGCACTTACAGGCTCTCCTTTATTTTCTACAAGGTAGTAGTATTATTTCTCCTGTGTCACGGGCAGAGACCTTAAGGGTAGTGAGTAAGATCTTATTCTTTCCAGATCTATGGCAAAGCTGTGAGGTGGTGTTTCTTAGCCAGTTTGGGGCATCCTGATGCTATGTTGTGGCTCAGGTAGAGCTGCTGCTGATGTTAAGAGGGAATCCTGCTGGCTCTCCTGTTTCTTTGCCTGGCACTGCAGGCATAAACGAGTAGTATCAATCTGAAACTATGCCTGAAAGGCAAGTAGCTTTTGTGTTCATCTAAATAGGGGATATCCTGTGCACGGAGATTTCAGGACCTGGTGGCTGGAGTGCAGAATGCATGGGGAGAAAGTCCGCTTTTGCAGAACATTTCCCAAGGCATCCAAGGACTCTCTCAAACCCACAAAGCCTGCCCTAAAACCACAGCTGCAAAAAAAAAGAGGAAGAGTCCGCAGCAGAACTCGGAGCATATTAAACCTTGCAAAATAGGTCTTTTTCTGTGGTGTAGGGTATGTGTATAAATACATACGTACATGTACATGAAGAGATCCTCAGCATGGGAGCTAAAAGTGAAAGCAGTCTGGAGGAATGCTGAGCAGAGGCGGTGATTTCAGGCAGGGCTAGTAGTGGCAGGGCTGGATTGTGTGGAGGAACGGCCCTGCAGTGGTGTCTTCACAAGGAGACTGGCCAGTCTTCCCAGGCCCTAGTGCAACGAAAGTAAAGGACTGTGGCTGGTTTGTGAGCCACAAGAGGTAAATTCAGCAAGGGTGTAAATGGGAGAGCAAAACATCAGAAAGAGAGCACCAAGAAAGAGGGTGCAGATGAAAAAAGGTCTAACTGGTGCAGGGTGCGTAGGCCAAAAGGAATGTAATTTCCATGTGGCACTAAGGAAGGACGTAGGAAAAGAAAGTAAAATGAGCATGTTAAACTATAGCCATCTGTCTTAACATGCTGTACTACCTCTGTTCTTGTCGGTCCTGACACAACAGAGTGCAACTGCTGTTCAGTTCAGAGTTGTGCAGGCTCCCATGAAGGTGGTGTTCAAGGCTGGTGAGAGTGAGACTCTACCTGAGGTGGCTGCATTCCTGCGCATTGAGTCAGGAGCTCAGGGTTAACTCTTTCAAGCATGCAGGGCCTTTGCTGAGCAGGTGTGGATCCCTCATGGATAACTTTGCTGGAGCTGGAATGACACTGGCCAAAGGGATCTTGCCAGAAAATGGAAATTCAATAAGCCTGTGCCTGGACACAGTGTCTGCAAGAGCTGCTGCTTCATTTGGACAAGTCTCTGGCCCACAGTGCTGGTACATACTTTGTGAACGTGCCTATGGGATGTTTTGCAGTCAGAGCTGCATATTTTGCCTGCTGCATGTATCTGGCTTCAAGTTTCCATTCTTGGGACATGACCATGTCCAAGGCCTGCACTAAGACAGGCTAATGGATTGCCACAATCTTATGCGAGGTAGGTAAACCCTGCCTTAACTGTGTGGGCAGAGACACTAAGCCTCTCAGTTAAGCAGGTGTAGAACCTATTCTAGAACTTGGGAGTCTGTAGCTCCTGGGCACAGTGGACTCGGCTTCTGGATCACTTTAGAAAGCTCAGAAGAAGAAAATGCACTGGAGATCCCTGCTATTATCTCAGTTCTTACGAGCACAAGGTCAGCGGAAGAAAAGCTACTCCATGCTATGTCTGGACTGCAGGCAGACAGGCTCCACTGGACAAGTCACAGCCCTTGTTCCTCAGTCACCTCATACAGGCCAGGGATGTGGTTGGAGCTCCCTGACCTCCGTTAGCCCACACACACAGTCATTCTTCCCAGGAAGTCAGAACAGAGCTGCTGTAACCCCCAAGATGGGAGGATCAAGGGGTGGCTGAGACCAGAGGTTAAAGTAGCATTTTCATCTCTAGGATTATCTATGTCTTGCCTTCCACTGGAGCAAAATTCACTTCCACATCCCTTAAAGTCAGCCTGCTGTGGAAGTGATGGAGAAAGAGAGTAAAGCAAGATGATAATGCAGTGGGGGAGCATTTATTTGCATCTTTCCTGGATAGAAGCATCGTCTCCGTTCCCATCACTTGCAGGACCAGCTGTGGTTTCTGGCAATGCCAGACACAGCCATCACCCTCTGGGTTCCTTTCCCTTTCATTGTCCCTCTGGAGAACAGGACTCCTGTTAAAACCCCCGTGAGTGTCACTGAGAGCCAGCTCTATTATTCACCAGCCAGTGAAGCAAGACAGGCATACTCTCCCACAACCTAGGGATGCCCCTCTGATCTGTTACCAATGGGGCTATCTTTAATGGGATCAGAGCCTGCCCTTTTCCACATCCCAGTGGGACAACACCTGCCCACCAGAGAACAAAGAGGAAACCTGTTGTGATGGGAAAAAAGACAGAGTTGTCCCCAGAGAGGCAGCGAGGCCGTTTGATTAAGAGCATCTTTCTCCCAGCCAGCTGGTTTGCTGGCAAAACAACCAACTAAACTTCATCTTTATGCAAGAGAGAAAGTCTCTGTCAAGCAAATGCCACAAGTCCAGTTTTACTCACCTATATAAACTGGGATAAATCTGGGGAAATCATTGCAGAAAAACTGTAGGAACAAGAGGGAAAATATTTCTGCCTATAAATAGTATTTAAAATATATTTTTCAAAGGTAAGTTTAGAGCAATATTTAAATGCTGTAAAGAGATCTAACTAGAAGCTTCCTCTCTAACTGGTTCTCCTCAAAAGACCCAATGGTTATCCATTGCTGTATATTTCTCTCAAGCCTCAGTCTTTACAGAGGTGCAGCATCCCAGTTGGGCAGGTCTAATTCCAGCTGTGCCTTTCACATTAATGTCCTCTGGAGACTGGCTGTCCCATGTGTGCACATCTGCCCAGGAGCACCCTTCATCTGTAGCACTCCCTGGGGCAACGAACCAGGACAGGACCAGGCAACGCATATCTCTTCGACAGTGGAGACAAACTCCAAATCGGACTGTGCCTTCTTTGTTTCCCAAGTCAGAGACCATAAGCTTGGTTGCTGGTGCTTATCCCATGAGTTACCCAGAGCAAAAGTGGCATATGAGCATAGGTGAAGGCTCCAAGAGGGTCAGAAGAAAGATATCTGTGAGCCAGGGGCCACTTTGTGGTACGTGGTTCATTAGAACTCTCCAGAGTTGGACTGGAAGAACTCAAGCATGCTTGGATGTGTTTGTGCATCCTAGTTTCTTCACGGGTTTTGTGATTCTAGCAGAAGTGTAATTGTGAGCAAAGCTTTATTCCAGTAGATGTGGCACGTAACAAGAAGTTCACCTTCAGTTAGAGAGGATTTTAATATGACCTTCCGTAGAGAAGGGGCATTGTTTTGAGTTGTTAAACAGCTGCTGTGTTCCACCCCAGTAATGGCTGCAATTCAGTAGTGAATAATATAAGCCTTAGATAAACAGCCGGTAAAATAATTTGGGATCTTTCCTGGTGAGGGGAAGCAGGCAAGTTACTCTACAAAAATAAATTATTATTCTCTCTGCCTAGGAAATGAAGTGTTCTCCTTTTCATCACCAAGTGGGCTGTCACACAAAATCTCTTCCCGCCCTGGTGTGCTGGAAGCAGCCCAGTGCTGTTTGCAGTACTCTCTTGCCATCTTCACCTTCATAGGAAGAGGTGATTTTTAGTTTGAATTCATGCGTTTTCTCTGTTTTCTCCTCCAATCCTTGTCTGCTTCTCCCTCCCATCCCCAGTCTTCTTAAAAATAACCCTCCCAAAGTGCCCGTCTACTGGTCTGCCTAGGCACAAACACCATCTCCTTTCTTGAAGCAGCCTCAACGCGACTGCGAGAGAAGCAAAAGTTTCCCTAAACCACTCCCTCCTGCGAAACGCCGAGTGTCCGTTCGGTACATGCTGTGTCTGCCTGTGCTGGGGCAGGACTGCAAAGCTCCGGGCCTTGGGTCTTGGCCTCCATCGGATGAACAATTTCCCGTTGAAGGTTACTCACTTCCTGTTTTCCGTATTTAGACAATCTGGGCCTATAGGGAGGCTTTGATTTGTTGTAAACTTCAGCTGGTTTAAACGTTAAGTCGCGGGAGACCGAGGTGGGGGGAGGAGGGGAAAGGCCTGGAGACAAATTAGGGCTATTTAATACCGCAACTGTGTTCTCTCGCAGTTTTCTAGTGACCATTAGAGCATGTGAAAGGAAGGTCAGGGGCTGACAGCATGGGAGATGGAGAAAGGGCTGCTTCACAATGGGCTGGAGGCAGTGCGTGCGTGTGTGTGCGTGGGACTCTGTGTGTGTGTGTGTGTGACTCTGTGTGTGTGTGTGCCCGCGCAGCAGTTGGGAGCAGCCGGGTGATACACTCCAATGACTAATTTCTCCAATGTGTCATTTTTGCCACAGACAGCTGTACGGAGAGGCTAACGGCAGTGCAACAGCTCTGCAGTGAAGGCAGGGAGGAGCCTCTAACCTAGAGAGGAGAGTGCTGTGCCCTTTCCCGGTGCCTATCAGTACACCCCACACACTGACATTTGTTCGAACTTGCCCAGAAGTCTGCTAGGCTGGAGCGAGTCAACGCTTGTACATAGCTGATAGGGCAGGTCACGTCTTTTCTATGCCTATTTTGCAAGGGGAAACTGAGGCACGGAGTGCTGTAACTTTACTTCTTATCAGAAAGCGAGTGTGTGAGGGATTGGGGTAAGTCCTGGCACCAGTCAGGCAAGGGTCTGTCTTCTGAGATGTGCTTCATCATGAAGAACGTCGTCCCTGTGTTGGTGGGAGTTGTGCTTGGATAGAAAAAAGTAGTGTGCAGCCCAGAGTGCCTGTGGGCACAAAGGTTACGTGAATGGTTTTGGTCTGTTCCTTTTTGCTCATCTAGTTCTCTTCTAACAGATTAACTCCCAAAATGGGGTGCTTTTACTTTCAAATTTCACAAGGATCTACAAAATAGAAAAGAAAAATAACTAACAGTTGGGCTGGAATGCAGCAGGAGATGGTAAATTAATCGGAATTTCACAGAAAAATCCATCAAAGATTTCCACTCTAGCAGTATAACCTGCTCTCAGAATGCCAATGTGGGCAGGTGGAAGTGAAGGGAAGAATCAAGAGGTAAAAAATCACAGCCAAAGTAGTAAACATAATGCTTTTGTGTCACAGGTAAGGAAATCTGCCATGTCCTTTCTGCCTGACTGAGAGCAGGCAGGAGCTGAATCAAGCTCCAGAGGAAAATAAAAGGACCGGGGATGAATTTGGTGAAGTACAAAAGTGTTTAGGAGAAACAAGGGTCCATGTTCAATCTCTGGCATAGATAGGCCCAACTCCAAACGATTTACACATGCTCTTGACCCTCCTGAGCCAGTCAACTTTCCTCCAA
This sequence comes from Calidris pugnax, assembly GCF_001431845.1. NCBI lineage: Eukaryota > Metazoa > Chordata > Aves > Charadriiformes > Scolopacidae > Calidris > Calidris pugnax. Next base: position 2,737,548 of record NW_015090851.1, on the reverse strand, counting down.
ATAGCTCCCTGCAGCCCAGAGTGCAGAACCAGAGAGAGAGGCAGGGAAGCAGGATACAGGCAGGTAGCCGTTTTCTCCCTGGCATCGCTGCATAGGCTGGGTTAACGTTATACTTCCCTGATTCAGTTTTTATAGACCAAACAGTAGCAGTTCCCTCCCTCAGCGGTATGTTGAAGCCTTTCCCTGAAGGAGGGGTTAGTTCTCTATTGAGTTACTACCTGCTGGATGTTTTTTTCTGCGGTATCTCCTACCCCGCGATTAAATTTTGCTCAGCCAAGCTCTCGGCGCTCAGAAATGCAACTGAGTTCTTAGTGCAAATGCAGTGTAGTTCTTACTCTAGTTTCTCCCCTAAGTTTCCTCTGATGGGGCCCTTGACCTCCCAGCAGCACCTCGGTGCAATCTGAGCCCTGGATCTGACAGGGACACATCAGACTGAATCGGGACTGACTGCAAAGCCGGCACCACGGAGAATTGCACCCAAAGCTGTTTAAGCAAATGGTGCCTCTGAATTGGCACTAGCCGGCTGCTCTGATGCCGAGGTTTGATCTGTCAGATCCAGAGCAGCCTGGTTTGCACTCATATCACCATGCTTAAAGAACAGTCACTTAATCTCACTTAGAAATGTTTACTTGCGAGGACCAGATGGCCCAGGGACTTGGGCTAAACAAAGCATTTTACTTCTAGGTCACGCATTTTAATCCAGTCCAGGTTGGTGATAAATGAACATATTCACCTGATAGCCACTTTTGGCTTCGTTTTTGGTGTTTTTCAGGCTGGTTTCCAAGGGGAGATGTCACACCACAAAATCTCCCTCTGTGCCCTGCCACAGTTGGTCCTGATTTGACCGTCTCTGTGGAGAAGCCAAGGATCAAATGCTCCATGGCGCCAGACTGTTTTCTTTTGCAGCCTGCAGGTAAGGGGAAGTTGTCCTGTGTCTGGCTATATCATGCCTGCTCTGCGGATGGACAGGATTTCAGCTTGCAAAGCTGCCAGTCCAACCCCTTGCACCAACATGAAATTCATTAAAAAAATAGGCAAATGTTTAATTGCAGTTGACATATAGGTACTCTCTGCTATGAACTTTACACACAATCGCAGATAACAGCATCAAAATTAATGCCTGCTTCCCACTTGTCCTGCTATAAGCAATAAACGTTTGGCAAGTCAGTAAATAACAAAATTCTCATGTGGCCATCTACAGGTCACCAGGATACTTAAGAAGTTTGCGTTAATTATACCATGTTTGCCATCAAAGAGGGGATATTAACCCTTTTGAGCTGTTGCAGGAAAGCGGTGGAGTCATTTGGAAGTAAATAAATGAAATCTTGTCACTGTAAGTGGAACTTTTGCAAAATTAGAAAAAAAAATATGTTTGAGGCAAAAACCTCAGTAGACATCATGGAAAATATGCTACCTTTTCAGTTTTCCTTTTATTTATTTTGTATTTTGACATCAAACACTCCCTGTAACCTAATCTTCTTGGCTTTTGATGTGGCCGTGGAGACATGACAATTAAGCACGGCTTAAAACAATAATCCCAACAACAGGAACCAAAGGCAAGTAATGTCAGGGTTCCCCCCTCACAAAAAGCCTGTCCCCCAGTGTTTGGTGGTAGTGAAAGGGCCGTAAATCCCAATTTGTTGCCTCGATATCTGCTCTGTGCTTACACTTTACGTTGAACTTTACACACTTGCTCCATTTCCATTCCCTGCTGTTTGTTTTTCTTCCGCTATGCAAAATGTCTGGAGACAAACACGATACACACGTTGCGGAGAGATGGTTTGATCTTTCACAGATTAGTGCCACCTGACAAACATGGGATTATGTGTTATCTGTGTCGCAGGAACCGCTGAAGACCCTGCTCAGAAGAGGGACGTTCCTCCAGGCGCTGGGGGGCTGCAGCACCCCTCTGGACAAACTGATGGATTATGGCCCTGATTCCGTGAGCGAATCGGACCGACCCGGCAAAATGCTTGCAGAGAGACAACACCAAGGTAAACCCTCATCAAAATCTGGATGGGTGTGTAACATGCAACCAAAGCAAATAGCTTCTAAATTATTTTAAAGTGATGTTTTTTTAGTTCTCCTGTTCTCTCCTCCTCTCAGCTATTCAAATATGGAGGGAGAGCGGTTGAGTTTACTTATAACCCTGTTTGAAACCTGTCTGAAAATGAACATGTTTCTTTTTAAACGAAGCTTGCACGGTATGCTATAAACTGCCTTTGTTTTTTTTGTTTGTTTTTTGTTTTTTTTTTTAATGGGTGTTTGCACTAAGCCTTGCTAAACAAGTTGGAGAGATGATTAACTCTTCTGAAATGATGCAGGAAGGCCTCATCCCGGTTGCGTGTGCTTTCCTCAGCACATCTAGAGCTGCCGCAACTCCTCGCCCATCGCGAGCAGGGCTTGCAAACAGGGCTGGGGAGGAGGCTGCACGGCTAAAGAGAAGCAGCGAGAGAAAGGGCTGGAATTTGCACACACACACACACTGAAAAAGGAACTGAGGTTATTTTTTTTTCTTAATGAGTAAGGAGTTATCCCCAAGTTGGTTTCCACAGAAGTCAGACACAGCTCCTGGGGGGTCAAAGGAGGAAACCCAAAGTTCATTAGCAGTTTTCTCGAAAATATCGGCTTAGTAGCAGCAGTACTCACCCCTACACATGGCGAGGGGACTTTGCAAGAATCTACTTCGCTTTGTAAGGCCCCAAGGAGTTCCTTGTGTGGGTCAGATTCGACGGTGTGATGAAAGCAGCTGCAGAGTTTTGGCCATGGGAGAGCTGCCTGGTAAGCAGCTTCTTCTCCATCCTCATGTGCCAGCCCACACGCACAACCCCCCTGCGCCCACGGCTGCACCCCTTGATCCCAGGACAGCACTGAGCAGCTCCGGGCTGGCCATCCCCCCTTGCTCCCTTCACACCAGAGATGATGCCAAATGGTTAGAAACAGGTTTCTGGGTTGACGGTGTTGCCTGTTTCAGCAGTGCAAGAACCTACAGAGAACTTTGCCCTGTCTATTGCAGACCCTGCCTTGAAACCCATTAAGCAGCCGGCTGCTTTTCCGGTGCTTTTAAAAACTTGATTTTAGTTGAAAAATATTTCTCCACTTAAAAGAAACAATGCAAAAAATAACAAAAAACCCTAGAGAAACTGCAGTTCATCATCTGCAATGTGGCTGCTGCCTTAAAACTGGTGTAGAAACTTTAGCACACTTAACTGCGTGACCTTGTCACCCCAAAACAACACCGGAGAATGAGCTTTTGTACCTGTGCTTTTTATACTAAATCATTCACCAACTACTTTTTTTGTCCTACCCGGGTAGGTTTTTGAAATATCAATAGACCGCTCTGCATAAAGTTTAAGCTAGTAATTCTACTGGCAACAATGACCACGATAATTTTTCCTCTCTCCCTATTAAAAGCAGCTTTTATGACATTAAGCTGGGCACAGGTACTTTCACAAAAAAGGTATTTTATTATTCTTAGCAATATTCACCTTGAAGGAATATGAGGAAAGCATACACTTTTTACAGACAATATATAAACATGTTGTACATAATTAACAATAACTTAGTTCACTAATCCAAAAATAAGCAAAATAAAAAAAATAAAATAAAAACAGAAAATACTGCAGAATTTTTTTATGCTGATACAAGTACAAAATAATTTAAATCTCAACTGCTGTTGTCTATGCTGCAGTGACTGACAATATATTGCACTTTGTCAACTGTATCAGTAATCCCTGTCTTCCACCCACATCCTTTCCCCACCCCCCTGCCCAAATCCTAGAGAAATTTGAGTTGGATACAAATAATGTACAGCTGTACCATTGTAAAAAGTAGTAAGTAAAAAGGACCCAATTTTTTACCTCGCTAGACTAAAAATTCTTATGATTTCTCCCAACCAATTTAGTTTCCCGTTTATTTCCACTTCTTTACAAAGTGCACCTATATGCCTACGCAGACCAGAAAAAGGAGGAAAGCAGGATTTTCATGGCTGCTTGGTTCTTAATTCACTATCAAATATTTGAATTACATATTTAGGATAAAATTTGATGTACATCCATTTTTATTTGTTTCAGTTTTTTTCTTTAAAGCAGGACTTTTGCAGTAAAGATACAATTGGCTTGATCCAAAAAAAAAAAAAAAAGAAAAAAAGAAAAAAAAAGAAAAACCCCAACAACAAAAAAGTTAAAAATTAAAAAAAATAAAAAGCTTGTCACAGAGTTAAGCTTACGTGGTTTACATTATCAAACCCCTCTGTTCATGGGGGCATTTTTCATCAGAAGTATAGCTAAATATGTACACTGTATGTTATACTGGAGCTTGTGTTCACGAGAGGCATCAGATCATAACAATCAATAGAATACACTTCACATTGGTAATAGCTTTGTTTTCGGTCATTTACGTACAGTATGGTTTAATAATGGGAGATTTCATTTTTTTTCTTTTTTTTGTCTGGTTTTTTTTTTTTTTCATATAAAATACACTACGGAAAACGGACGTTCCCATTAGAACGATGCTTTCCCTCGTCTCATCAGCTGTCGTTGTGTCTGGGGGTTTGACGGATGTGTGAAGCTCAAACTGATTGTCTCTCTCTCTTTCCCCTCTCCAGTGATCTCAACCTCTTTTCTGCCCTTCCTCCCTGTGAAGTCCACCGGGGCCTGGATGCCTGAGCCGGTACACGCGCTGGCTGGCTGCGTGTGGACGTGGTGGCCACCACACTGCCGTAAGTTTACCCAAGCAGCTAATCTGCATTTTTAAGCGACAGCTGCCAACACAACAGAACAAAATGCTTCAACCTCGAAAGTCTGCGAGTTGGATGTTTTTATGCCCTGCGATGGTTTTTTGCTGTGCTAGAAGTTAACTGTGACACTGGTGATAAACGCCTGTATCTCACCCCTCGCTAGCGCAGGATTGCCTTCCCGAGAGTTTTTTTCCCCAACGATTTGTCTGATCTAGCTCTCTGTTTTGAGGAATACTAGGGTAGTTGGAAGGGGGGGGCTGGTTTTTGTTTTGTTTTGTTTTTAAATAAATCTTTCATGTTAGGGAGAAGAATGAAGAAATTGAGGCAAAATAATCACCATCTTGGGCACATTAAAATCCCGTACAGCTACATTTTTGCTTTCTTTCCCTCCCCAGTCTTTCCACCCTTCCTAGTAGAGATTTTGGTATGGAAGATAGATGGAGCTAATCCCCCCCTCTCCCCCGCTTGTTTTGAAGGCAGGTTTTCTTAACATTGCAAACAACAGCACGAAAACATGCAATCAGAAGGTTGAGGCTTTTTGTGGAAAACAAGAGCAAAATAAATATGACTTTGTGTCTGATTTCATTTTAAAAATTACATTTTTATAAAGATGTCCTTTTTTTATTTTTATGTTTTTTCCCCATCCCAAACAGAGTCCACGATAGAAATCCAGCATGTCTGGCTTCCAGTAAGCCGATTCTATCCTGGGAGGCTGCTTATATCTCTTTACAATATTCACAGTAATAACAAAGAGAGAAAGGAAAGCCAGTTCCAAGCCTTTTCCTTCAGCTTCTGCCACCTTTTGCTTCCTGCTGGACCGTTAAGTATCAAACAGGTGAGTTCTTTTTCCTTATACCTGAGGGGGCAAAGTGCATTACAGGCACCACTACACATTTCTGCAGAAGACCCATCGTTTGCGAGGTTTTAGTCCAGCATTAAGAGTTAAACCACATGGGAGCAAAGATCCCGTTTTGCCATCCCTACATTCTCCTCTCGGCAGAACATTTTCTTACTTGGTGTCATCTTAGGCAAAGCCGCATGTTCTTAATCTCTGGGTGGGTCTCTTGGTCATCGGGTTTTATCCCATGGCTGTGACCATGCTGGATGGGTGCGGATGTCCAAATGAGATGCTGGAAGATGGGTGGATGGGGGTAGGTGTTGGTAGGATGTGTCCAGAGTGGCTGAAAGGTGGCAAATGCCCCATGGGCGCCATGTGACTAGCAAGGGCAGCAGCGCTGAAGGGAGACGATTTCTCCTGCATGCACTTGGACAGTTCCTCAAAACACTCGGAGCCTTTCTTGCTTTTCTTTGATTTGTTGGACATTTTCCTATTCCTGGTCTGAATTCCTTCCTTTTTCATGGTCAGAGGCCTGTTCACCTGCAAGAAATGAGAAAATCAGGCTCATGCAGACAAAATGACCTTATTGTGCAAAAATGAAAATATTTGGACAGACCCCATGTGTTTTTCCTGGATGGAGACCTTTTTCTGGCCAAAAAAAATGGTGTTTCTCTCTGCAGAACTTGTTTATATTGATTTGTTTAATAAAACCACACACACAAAAAACCCCTAGACATGAAAAACAAATTGAACTGAATTTGGCAGCTGATGACTCTCTTTCCCGTAGGCTTACCCTCAACCCTCATTCATTTCCTAATAGAAGAGATCAAACTAGGAGGCACACGTTGACCCAAATTCAATCCAAAGACATGAGCAATCTTGTAACATTAACCTCTGTTACTCACAGTTTAAATAACGTTCCAACATGTCAAGTGATTCCTGCTAAAGATTAATTTCTTTAAAAAAAATAGTAATAAAACAAAGCCTTAGATGTAATTATTTTGAAAAAAAAAAATAATAAAATCAAAAGGAAGATGCCCCGTCGGGATTCATTTTTGCACAGAGCCCATTCCAAATGGCCTCTGTGTTTCTGCAGGGAAACAGCACACAAAACACGCATAGTTAAAACCCAAGTGTGGTAGCTCTATTTTGCCTGATTTGCCCAAGCGTTAGAAGCCAAGCTCATACATTGTAATGTCACTGAACTTAGCATCACTATGCCGACAAAGAATGGCTGTCACTTCCCAGGGGAACCTTAGAGACGGGAGGGAAGGAATAAAACAACAACCAAAACCCTGAAACCAATAAAAGCCTAGTGTACACCATGCAGTTAAGACATCAATCCCAGCCGGGCAAGCAGCGACACATGAGATGAGTAAATACTCACATTGTGCAATTTATAGTAGAGTCCACAGGCATTACAAACTGGGTCCCCGTTTGCGTTACGTCGCCATAAGGTCGTGGTGGTTGTCTGACAGTTGGCACAACAAGTCCCTGCTCTCCTAGCCGCTGACTAACCAAAAGAAAAAGAAAATTAAAAATGTATCAGCAGGAGGGAGATCATGAGAAAGGTCAAGTTGGACTCAATAATTTAGGTTGGGTAGAACTAGTTACTAAGATTTTACAGAGCATCAGGGCTGAAGGAAACTGTCATTTTTACATTTTATGGCCGTAAGGCTTTTGTTTAAATTCAAATATTTTATTATGCAGAATCGCAGCTTCGAGCCCCGTGACACCATGTGTGTTGGGGACCGAGAGAAACAACACATCTCTAACACCACAAATAAGAATTTTAGAGGGGAAAATGACATCTGATTTGTTCAAGTTTTTCCTTTACAGGATTCTAGAACTCGTCATGAAAACGCATTTTCCCTTTTTTTTTTTTTTTTAAATGACAAACTTACTTTGTGCCAGTGTTGAGACTGGGTTTGAAAAGAGGGAATGATCTTAAAGAATGTGATTTTTTACCCCTACTCTGGCCCTTTAAAGATGGACACAAAAGAAAACCAACTGCATTACTTAACTGGGTGCAGTATTTATCAGAGCCATCACTGAAAATTCAGTTTCCATTTACAAGTGAAAGGGAGAAAACAAAACCGGCTCCAACTTTCTTTAAATATTTAGCAAACCAAATTTCATGCCTTGCAGCAATGATTCCGCTGACCCGTCTGCCGCCTCTGTCCCTACTCAGTTCCTGGGCTGACAAGCCCTCAAACAACTGCCTCAAAAAAAGCAACATTCCCCCCGCTAAATCCACCACCCTTTCTAAAACTATTGTTCTTCTGAAACCAAGGTGGGGGGAAAGAAAAATGCCAAAACATTCAACCACCTCCCAAAACAAGAACAGGAAAAGTAGAACAGCAGGCAGCCAGTAATTTCTGGATGGGCCCTTGTCTAGCAGACCCCGCAATAATACCTTCTTTGTGCAAGCCTGCGATCGTATTAAGTGTTATGGCTGGACTAATTGCACCCCATATTTTTGGGGAATAATTTTGTATTAGAAAGCTTCAGCCCTGCCCTGAAAGTGGTCAAAGTACAGTCCATTTTGTGCAATTGGATTAACGCAGAGGACTCAGTATTTTCTTTTCTTAAATCAGCAGAGTTTACTTTCTAGCATGTATCAATCCTGGCGACTTCCCCAGGGCCTTGCTCACTGGACATTTTTACCATTGAGCCCCCGAGAGCCGTGGGGTGAGGCAGCAGCAAAGCTCACACTAATGTGCCGGGCATCTCCATGGGCAGAGCACGGAGCGGTGGGTTCCCCAGCCCAGGACTTTGTGTGGTTCCCTGCCAGCCGGCTCCGCTGGGGAGCTGGTGCCGCTTGAAGCACAGACCAACCCGGCTCCAAAAAGAGGAGCCACTGGGTTCTGTCCTCACTTGCTCCTGATTTACACCACGGTCCTCTAACTTTCCCAAAGCTGATGGACGGCTCAGAAGCTCAAGGCAAGAATCGTGCCCTGGGAGACTCATATATTTTAGTCCTTTACTTGCCTGTGAGAACAGGCCAAAGGCAGAAAGAGGGGGTACCCCCTACTGCAAGTACGCTCATGCAACCCAAACACAATTAATGCCAGACTTCCAAACGCTGACATTATTAATACGATCGCTTTGCTATTGCATGTCAGATGAACAAATTCCCAAAGATGGCCATCTCCCCTCCCCAGCAAACAAGCAAACTACAGTGGAAAAAGGGGCAATAAACAAAGCTGTAAATCAATTACAACAAAACATTAAAACAACTTAACTAAAGAAAAACTCTCTAGTGCCCCCCAAACCCCTCGCAGTGAGCTAAGTATAACAGTCTTCCAGCACACTGGAAGGTGGAGACCTGTGTTTGCATATTTGAGATGGCTTACTGATACTCAACTATGCTGCTTAACTCTATGGCCTGTCCCATTCAGACTGGAAAGCACTTGAGCCTGAGAGACGATAATGTTACACTGTTGTCTTAACATTTTTCTATATGTCAGTCACTTTAGAAGGCAAGTCATTAAGAAGCTTGCATAGTTGGAATTCTGACTCATGACAGAAATCTTCTGTATCCCATCCCAGTGTTTAGAGCAGTAATGCCAATTTTCTGTTCTCCAAACCTCATTGAAACGTGCCCACGAATAGCTAAGAGACTTAGGCACCATAAATCACAAAGCTTCAAAAAATATATTTATTATTCTTAGCATTTTAGGCATTATTTGTGGAGTAGAGTGTATTAGAAATTTCAAAACAGCAAGCATGACTGGCAAGGCTTGCCTATAGAAACTCTCTAAAGCTTTTAGAGTCAGGAAACAGATACACAAAGTTTCCTTATCTTTAACGTACAGATATCCGGATAGGAAACTACTACCAGGAGCTTAGAAAGGACATTTTTTTTAAATCACTCAAATGAAAATACAAAGTATAGGTGACTCCATGGAAAAATAATAGGATTTTTTTTTTTTTTAAACAGTAGGGGATTGTCTGGGGAGGGAACCAATATTAATATTGCCAGAGAATATAAGAGTGAAAATTACTTCATGGCTTTTATACAAATAATTATTAAGTAGGGAGCAGTAGCTTTGACTCATCTGATTTGTTTTGCTTTTTTGGAGCTGGAACTTTTTTTTTTTAGTACACGGTGGAGGACATTCACACTCCTAACCCTTTCGCTCCCAGTATGTGCCCAAAACGTCCCAAGAGGCCAAATAAATGAGGAATTAAATTAAAAGCTGTCATCCCAGGATAAACGGGGAGACGGATACACGATATCCTGCGTGTATTGTGAGCGGGAGGGAGGCTGGGGACAGAGGCGCGCTCGGCGGGCTGCGGCACGGTGGGGTGGTCTGTGCCGGGGACGCCGGGGCTGGGGGGAGATCTGCCCCCAGGCACAGCAGTGACCTCGACGTGACTGACCCCCGTGTACAGTACAGCTCGGCTCCAAGCAGGGGCCGAGCAGATATAACACATTTGACTTGTTGCCTGCGTGTGGTCCCTTTGCCTAATTTATCCCCCAAACCCAAGAGAAATAGAGACACCTACCAGCCTTCGCTTAGGTTTAATGAGAGGTCGGTTTTGACCATTCATTTTGTGGTAGAGCCCGCAGGCGTTACACAGGTAATGCCCGGTGCCGTCTCTTCTCCAGAGAGGGGTAGCAGTTGCTCCACAGTTCACACACTCTCTGCCTTCTAAATGGAAACACGAAGAAACCGGATTTCTTTCTTTAAAAACAAATTCACAAAAGCTTTTTGCATTGTCCTTTAGGCATTTTCCAGAAGTCAAAACAGCGTGTTAATTCAAGCACAATCAGACAGCAGTGACATCTACAGCACATGCAGCAAGGAGCTGAGTGTTTCGAGAACGCCCAGACTCCGGTGAGTATTTTATGTCATGATCAGAAACAGGCAGCTCTTTCCGCAAGGTGAGAAAGAGTGACACTCTCATTGTGTCAGATGGAAGTTATCGTCTCGGTAACGAGAACTCCTTTAATCTGTGCTGGGCACCGCTCCCCTCCCGTATCTATTGCACTCCAGTGGTTAGATCCTGTGTTCTCCTGCCACAAATACACACGTACACAAACACACACACACACCTGCAAACACACAATACATTAGAGAGTCGAAGGAAAAGGTTTTCTAGAATTAAATCTGAGCAAAAAGACCTCCTGCTCTGTGCTTTCCTTTTTGTTGCAAATGCTATGGGGTGAGAAAGTAAAAGCCGAGCAGAGTGGGAATGGTTACAGAATGCCAAAGGCTCAGTCACGATTTTTGTTCTAAAGGCAGAAAAACGCTGTGAAAGCTAATATTTAAGAAAGTTCAGCTTCAGCAAGCACTCTGGAAATTGGTGTAAAAAACAGGCTTTGATTTCTTTTCAGTTTCTGTGATTTTTCAACGGTACGGTTTGGATTTGGTAGGGAGCAGTTTACCTTATTACTGTTTCGTTACTGGTTTTAGTAGCACGACATGAGAAACACGACATTGTAGAACGGCTCTATTAAAACCCAGCATGTAACTCCTAGAGATTTGTTTCTGCCTTGGAAAGCTCTCTGCTAAAAGTTCATTTGCCTCTGATGGTTCGAGGGCAGGTCTGCTTAATATAGAAATCTCTCTTAATATAGTTTATGCAAATCCTACAGTATTTAACTGGAGAGGAAAATCTTTTTGCTAATAACTGAAGCAGGCCATGTCGAGTTCAGCGGGGCTTGTGTCTCCTTTAATCTAGGGAGTGGGTGGCTTTTAAACAACACAGTCTAGAGTGAAAAATGAGGGGAGCTCTGCGGCGCTGCATGGGTAGCTTTTGTCCCTCCTAGGGCAGGAAGCTGCAGGAGTCGCCGTGTCGTGAGTCTTAGTTTTCCTACAAAAACACTGAGTGGTCACGAACTTTCCCCAGTTCCTTGCACAGGGGGCTCCCTTACAGACAAAAAAAAAAAAAACCCTTAACGTAAAACCAAACAAAACAAATAAACAAAAAAAAAGCTCCTAGCTTCCCCCATCCAATAAAATCATCGGCAATTACAGGGCAAAAATTAAAAAGCTACTTGAGATCCCTTTATCTTCACAGAACTGGGTCTTGAATCTGTCCCCAAACTCGAGAGTCTCGTGCTGCTAATTGCGTTTACTTACTGCTCTTTTCACTACTGAAAAATACATATACATTGTAGCAACTGCATTTAAATAATGGCAGAGAGAGAGTGTTTTTCCCCTCGGAGGAGCCATTTGTAAGAGAACCGATGAGCTTGTAAAATAGCTGATATTTTTGTTGCAAAACTCATAAGAGATCACATTTCTAAATTATTGTCTACTGTAAAAATAAATACATGTGGTGTATTCATAAGCATAGATGGGCAATGATATACAAGAATACACTCACAAAAGCATATAGAGCCATTTATTTTTAAAGGGCTATCTAAACTCAGTCCAAATATACTGCATTTCATTTCCTTCCATGGCTGAGGATGTTAAAGCAGGAAGGTTAGTAAAATTACACAAATTGCCTTAATTCTTCTGTCTACTTGTACAGCTAGCATGATTTCAAAGTGGGATCAAAACTTTGCCCGTCCCCCAATTTGCTGATTTAGGACTGCACTTTCAGGAAGAAATGCAAGGAAGGGCTGTGAAGCCGGGAAAGGTCTGCAGTCCCTCATTTAGAAGCAGAGATATGGCTGGTTGAGGGGGAGAAAAGAAAAGAAGACTATTTTCTAGTTCAAGTTAGGCTGGAGTAAGTTGGCGATGACTGGTCACCTTAGTCTTTCGCACTGGTATGTAAACTATATTTGAACTTTTGCTCCTGTAAAACGTGAAGGAAATAGGGCCCTCTGCGACTCGAAGCGGACCGGCCGGGTCAGTTTCGCTTTCATCCTGTGCTGGGGCCTTGGTTCGTGGCAGTGGAGAGACGTGGAAATGACTTAGGGAGAAGCACCTATCGCTAGGAAGTCCCCAGTGTAATCCGGGGTGGGGGTGTTTACTGCCTTGGGGGAGCAGGGTCGGGCCTGAGCCCCTCGGGTGGCTGGGGCCAGCTTTTTCTCCGAGGGAAACATATTTTTTTTTCCCCCCTCATATAAATCCCTCTTTGTACAACTCGGTCTGCTGGCTCACGCTGCACCCATCCCCGTGTCCCTCGGCCCATCTGACCACCCTGAGCCCGGCCCTCAGTGGCCTCTGTGGCTGTGCTGGCACCCACAGGAGCCTGGTAGAAGCTCCATGTCCTGGTTTAAAAACCCAGAAAAGTGGGACCAAGCAGCCACCTGCCCCTCTGTCCCAAAGAGAGCCGACACAAGCACCCAGCCTCACAGCACCCCCAAACAGTCAGCAAAGCCAGTCGTGACAGGCACAGCCCTCACCTTGGCCCTTCCACCCCGGGGGTGCGGTTGGGGGTACAACACTTACCCGAACAGGATCTGGCCTTGCTTCGTGGCTTGGGGGTGAAGCTGGACGCGGGGCCCCCCAGGAAGCTGCTGGGGTGGAAGAGGCTGCTGCTGTAGTCGTGGGCAGCTGGCACGTAGGAAGGGTAGGTGGGAATGGGGTGGTGGGTGGAGGGCTGGGCCCCCATGCTGGTGAGGCTGCTTCGGAGCGGGCTGGCGCTCTCCATCTTCATCCCCTCCGACAGCGACACTTGGTACTTGATGCTGTCTTTGTCCTCCTGCCGGGCCCCGGCGGAGGATGAAGGGGAGGCAGCGCTGGTGGAGTTGGGGTCCGGGGACACTTCCTTGGGAGGGGTCGGGGGGAAGCCGAAGAGGTGGGAGCCCGAGTGCGAGGCTGGGGTGAGCGAGGAGACGGAGGCGGTGCTGGAGGTGCTGCTGCCCGGGTACACCGAGATGGCCCCGGGGGCTCCGGCCGCCGAGGGGTGCAGGGGTGTCTTGGTGAAGGGGTTGACGGTCCAGGGGTTGTGGTGATGGGCAGACAGTGCCGCCTTGCTGCTGTCCAGCCAAGGGATCCCGGGGCTGTGGATAAGATGAGGCCGGCACATTTGACTCCCGGTCAGGCGGGCTGTAGGAACACAAGAGCGTTTGGGATCAGCGTGGGGCAGCTCGGCCCGGAGCGGCTGTGGGGAGTCCCCCGGCTCCTCGGTCTGCGGGCAGCCGGGCATGGGGAGAGGTTTCACAACCCAGCAGAGAGCAGCCAGGCTGGCGCAACAGCCCCTTCTCCCTGTCCCCTCCGAGGGACACAGCAGCCAGCCCCTCGGGGAAGAGCGGCGGGCAGCGGGAGGGGGACCCAGCCACCCAGGAGTCGCAGCACCCCCTTTCCTCCCGCAACACCCCCGGGAATAAGCAGCGAACCCCCTTCTGCTCCGTCAACGCGCTTTCTTCGGCTCCTAAAAGCACCCCCAAATCAAATCCATCGCCGATTTGAATCGGCTCGTATTTTGCATCCGGGAAGTAGCCGCGTCTGAGAAGTTTTAGCCTCGGCGCACACTATTTCCCCTTCCTCTCTCACCTCCCCCCTTTCTTTCCCTCCCCTCCGCCAGACCTCGGTTATCTCTAGGGTTAAAATCCACCCGTGCCTCCCTTTCTATCCTGTTTTCTTAGATCTCCTTTCCCTCCCGGCTCCGGCACAACCGGAGCGGCCCGCGGGTGGGAACTCCTCGCCTCCACGTCGGGCACCGGGGAACGCGGGTGGGGAAGGGGCCCGGGGGTGCCGAGGAGGGCAGCGGGTGCGGATTTACCGTGTGCCTGGCTGTAGGAGACCCTGGCCCGGGCATGGGCGGAATTGGCGTAGTAAGGGTTGCCCTGGGAGTCCAGGTGGTTGAAGAAGACATCGACTTCGTCCGGAGGTAGGAGCTGCGCTGGTTCCATGTAGTTGTGAGCCAGTCCGGGATGGTGGCTCTCGGGGTGCTGCCCGTTGAGCACGGCGTGGTGGGCCATCCAGCGAGGCTGGTCGGTGGCCACCTCCATGGCCTCGGGCCTCCCCTCCCGCTCACCCCCGGACCAGGAGCGAGCGGCGCTCGGTGGGGAGCGGGCAGGGGGATGGCTTTGAGCGCCGCCGGTGGGTTTTTAGGAGCCGGGATGGCTTTCCTTTAAGGAAAAAAATCGCCGAGTGACTGGAGTGCGCCCTCGGAAGGCGGGGGGAGGACCCCCGGAGTCAGCGTGTCCCTATGTCAGCGGTGGGGCGGCGGCGGCGGGGCCGGGGGAGCGCCGGGGCAGCACCTGTAGGGAGAGACGGGCGGGTGAGCGGCTCGGCGGCCCCGGGGTGCGCTGCCCCGCCGGGCCGGCTGCCTTTCCCAGCGGGAAATGGATGGGGAGGGGGAAGCAGAGCCCCTCCCCCCCTTCCAAAAATATCCTCTGCCCCAAAAGCCCTGGACTTGCGCCCTCCCTGCTCATTGCCCCACAAAATAAACAGAGATCCCGTTTCGAACTCTTTACCCAAACTTAAAAAAAAAAAAAAAGAGGCAAAAAGCTTCCTTACACACACACACACACACACGGCCCTCGCTACAAACGTCAACAGGAGTTTTTCCAGCTGGCTTCAAAAGCGGGGTAAAATAGGAAGAACGGCAGATCTACTACAGCGTAGTTCTAGCAAAAACTCCGACTGACACAAAAGGAAAAGGAGGGGAGAAAGAGCTGGGGGGGGGAGAGAGGGAAGGAGAGGGGGGAGAAGAAGAGGGTGTTTAGCGAAGGCAGCGAGTGAGCCCTGGCAGTGCCCCCCCCCCGCGCGCCCCACACTTACCCGGCGCGGGAGGCAGGGTGCCTCGGCGGGGCGGGTGGTGATGGATGCCTGCTCGGAGGATGCGAGTGCGGCGGAGAGAGGGAGAAAGGAGGGGGGAGACAAAAATAATAATAATAAAAAAATTAA